>NC_054059.1:40276674-40579704 GCF_017639655.2 Falco naumanni
CAGTTCCTGCAGCGGTAACGCCTGCTCTTCCCTGCTGCAGGGGAAGCTCCTTACAACCCCCTTTCAAATGAACTCTTTGGCAGGACTCTGAGGGGAATGAACAAATGTTTGATAAAAACATGTTTGTTTGCTTTTTCAAAAGGAGCAGCCAGGAAAGCAGTTGCTAATCGCTAGTGTAGGGCTGCATTGCTGGTACCCAGTAGGCATCAGGCAGTCACAGGCTCCGCCTGAGCAGTGAAACCAGGGCAGCAGTCACACCACGCTGCGGCAGGACTAGAGCTCTTTCCTACTTTGCTGACATTCATGTGGCCTTCCTCTCACCCAATGAGTATTATCATCACAGAGGATGGAGTTTGAATGTGTTTAATGCTTTCTTAGCCACAGATCATTAGTAACCAATTCCACTTTCCACTAAGTCCCAATTGTTTTTATACAATACAGGATTCCTTTTTTTCTCTCCCCTCCCCTCTTCTGTCTTCCTCCTCTTTCCAGTTTTCTTGTGCTAAAACAGTCCTGCCTGAAAGCAATAAGCCCCTTTCAGAACTTAAAGCCCTAATGGCAGGGAATTGGAAAAGAAGCTGTAAAAGCACCATTATTCCTCACTTTGGCTTCATTGCTGGCTTTCTGTCCACACGCATAATACCAAGCTTTTTCCCACAAAAGTAGTGGTCCTCAGATAGCCACAACTCCATGTTAACTGATCAGTTTAATTTATTCCCAGAGGAAGCTAGCAAAAGGACAAGTCTCAAGACATTTGGGAGGCCACCATGAAGTCAGTGAGCACTCAGCTAGGTACGGGAGGAATATAAATGAAGCAATGACTTAGGTAATTGTACTCACCAGGAACAGCTATTCATGCTTTTTGTATATTTCCACTCAACCCATGATGTCCTCTCCTTCTTCCCCACCAAAGCTTTTCTGATTCACAGACCTGCTTTCCACAGCTCTGCATTTCAGTGTTCACGAGGCCTGAAACAAGATTGCAGCTTGTCATTACTTTTCCCAGTTCTGTGATGCTGTAATGTCCAGAGCAGGAAAAGCCAAGGATTCACTCCCACCACTGCTGCTTGCTTTCTGTGTAAGCTCCAGCCATAGCTACCAACTGACAACTGTGAGAATGTGGTCTGCACCCCTGGCAGGTGGGCTGCTGGCTGGGCTAGGTAGCATCTCTCAATAAATTGCTGGAGAATCGAAGGACATCACTGCGGAGGGTGAGCCTGGTGCTGCACAGGGCCTGCCAAATCAATGGGCCATCAGCTTTTGCCTGCAGGACACATGTTTGGATGTCTCCACATAGGAATGTGGATTGGACTTGGGTCTCACCCTGTGACTGCAAGAGGCAGCAGGGTACTCAGGAGCACAGAAACCTAGGGGATTACCCAGGTGGCCAGCCCCACTTCCACTACTCTCCTAGAAAGAGTAAAGAGCACATGACAGAGGTCACCCATCCCTGGAGGGACAGAGCTAAGTACTTTACCATAGGTAAAGCTCTCGGGTTGTCAGTCCCAGGCAGAGACAGGACTATACCACACCTCACTGCTGTCAGTCCAGCAGGCACTTTAAGACACATGCAGCCCCTGCTGTCCACAGCAACATTCTTCTGCTGGCATTGTGTGGGCAGGGTAAAGAGATGTTGCCTTCTCCGCAGCTAGTGTGCCAGTCAGTGCCAGCCCAGCCTCTTGCAGTGCTGTGCCAGGCCATGCCCCACCACTAGTGAGGAATCACTGCATATTTGTTGTGTTAGCCCTGGGCAGAGGCAATCCTTCAAGGAGCACAGAGGAAAAAAGAGAGTAAAGTCTCTCACCCCACCACAGCTAAATGCCAGTGCCCATCCTCACATTTTGTGCGGAAGAAGCGTCCTGCAGAGCTGTGGGTCCCATTGCAGAGCCCTCAAACCTGCAATCCAGAGCCTCTCATGCCTTAAATCCAGCATAATCCACCACAAAACAGATGGTAGACCATTGCAGTGAGGCATTAGAAGCTGTTTGACACGCAGTCCATCTGCAAAAGAAAGAAACTATGCAAATGAGTGAATAAATCCACGCCTCTCCTTCGGAATCACCAGGGAGGGCGTGGCTGTTTGTCTTGCCAGAGAACCGGGGGCCCTCACCCTGCCCAGCCCAGACGCACCCCAGCACTTGGAGATTGTCCATCCTGGGGCTGCCACTCTGCTTTTCCCACAAACACTGATCTCTGTGCCTGGGGGGAGCGAGGCTTCTTGCAGCCCTCGCACAGCTGCTGGGCATGGCTTGGCTTGGGGAGCTGCAGGGCAGTGGGGGGAGCACTGAGGGAGCCCTCTCCAGCTGCCAGGATGGGGCAAGAGGTGGGCAGGAGCACAGGCGTCTGACAGAGGCACATGGCCCAAATCCTGCCCACCTGCTGGGGCATAATGCCAGCTGCAGCCCAACAAGGGCCCTATTAATCCTGGCCACATGGTGGGTTACTCTGCCTCCGTATAACCAACTCAGGAGATCTCACTGAGAAATTTTCATCTGTGGTTTGCTGAGGGTTTCTCCCCAAGGAATTATGACTTAATTGCTGTTATTGTCTTCATAAGGCTGTCCAGACTGTTTTCCAGTGGTTATTCAAGGCTTATCTAAAAGATACTGATAGTGGAATGCCTGGTTAAAACTGAAGTCCTGGTATGCCGGTAGCAAAGTGTGGTAAAAATAATAGGTCTCTTAAATCAATCATCATCTCTCTTTAATTTATTGTATTGTTGTATTTTTGGATCCATGCATGGCACGCACAGCACATCATTACAAAAGGAATGCAGTTAGAAGCTATACAAACAGACAACTGAGTTACTGTCAGTCTTCCATGGAAAAAAAAAAAGATACTTTGGCAAAGAACAAAAATCACACAATTTTTAAAACGATCCACTGATGAGAAACCTTGTTGTAGAAAGCAATCTCTCCAAAACATGTCCCTAAAACATTAAACACATTGCTGATGAAAAATTGTTTTAAAAATCTCTCTATCAGTAACAGCTTCAAAAATAACAGCACAAATATTAAGAACGTTTGGTGGAAACAAACAACTACACAGGACACCTTTAGGTATATAGTCTATATATACTTTTTCTATCCTGATTTGGTGTAGACAGAGAAACTGGAAGCACAGAAGTGATTAAATATGTTTTAGAAAGATGGAAATTTTTTTTTTTCCTCATGCAAATCCCTTGTTTCAGCATATTGCTGGTGACTCATGCACAAAGGCTTAGAAATCTACGGGAGGAGATGAGACACAGAAATAGATACAAGCAAATAATTCACTACAGGATAGTTGTTTTCTCTTAAATCAACTCTTTTTTATTTAAAGACATTATCTGCAAACAGGTCATCCTCACTATGAATTCATTCCTATGTTCCTAATTGCCTCAGGGATTGTTCATGGATTTACAAACTTATCATTCAAAATGCTTAGCTACCGTGAGTCACCAATCACTTGGCATTAAAAATCGTATGTATTATTTCTACACTGTAATTCACAGCCCAAGTTGCAAAGTCAAAGAAGTATCTACCAGAGTTTTCAATCTCTCAGGATCACTTTGGATAAGAAAAGTTGAGGAATTAAATGTTGCTTCATGTCTTTTACATCCTCCTTCCACACAACCATCAGAGCCCCTTGTCACTGAGCCTGCTACCTGCAGTCAAATCCCCAAATGGTGCATTCCTTCATAACTTATGAGGGAGAAGAGGCACATCACATATATGGACTGGTGGGTTTTCTCTCTTTCCCCCTCATTTTCTTCCCAAGCCTTTTGCATTGGCAAGCACCTATCTGCCCAGGATGCAACCTAACACTGCTCTGGCATGTTTCATTACACAAATTCTTGTGCTGGAGCGTTGGAAGGACATTGGGAGACCTCCCTCTGCCCATCCTGCACCGTGCAGCACCACAGACCACTTCATACATTTGTTTGTGAACAGAGTGATCTTACCTTGATGGGGTCTCTCTCCTCCATTATCTACCATCTCCAGAAACCCCCTTTAGTAAATTGTTTTGTGGCTGCTTGAGTTCCCTTTGACTTTTAAATAAGCTTGGGAAAGTAATGTTGAATGTAAGAGGCAAGGATACACAGAGGTCCTCCAAAGACAGGCAACTCTCTGGGCTGCAAGACCGCTGGGAGCAGGCCATGAACCCTTCCCCTGCTTTTCCTGTATATAAGCCAAAAATGAATCAGACTTTCTGCTATGGCTGCTACTGAGAAGGAAGTGGCAGTGTGCGCAGTAGCAGCTACGGTTGATATCTCTGTTTTTAGAATCCATTACACCATTTTTAGGATCCACCTTTCCACCTCTTCAGTGGCTTCTGGAGCTGTAGTCCAGGCTTTCTGAGGCTTTTCCCCTGGTTTCCTGAGCCAGTCTTACCCAGCTTAGCTTGGGCCTTTTTCTTTAACCCTTGGCTTTTGCTGACCTTACCATGACTTGTCTCCATACCCTCCTCTTTAGCAGTTCGATGTTGCCTATACTTCTGTGAACTCTGCCAAAGAACTGCTGAAGGGTGACTCAAATGCTGTTACTGTACTATCTGGTATACAGAAGCAAATATCACAGAAACATTTTTCCCCGTGGAGAATTTTCATTACCCAGGCAAACCCTTTGAAACCAGGAAAATGCCTATGCAACAAAACAGAGACAGACCTGTATTATGAGACCATCAAATTGGGGCTTGTTAGTCTCCACCTTACCCCAGATTCATTCTTCATGCACGGTCCCCACGCTTTGTCCTTGCAGTAGAGTACACTGAGGAAGTGAAATGGGAAGCAAGAAAAGAGACAAGATTAACTGTTACAAGAGCCCACACATCACCATCCTTTCTGAAGGAAGGCAAACATATCCCGCAATGATATCAGGAAGTGAGTGGAAAGCTCACTGATCCCAGGCAGACCCATGGCATTCCTCCTTGAAAAAAGACTCAGGATTTAACAATGCCATTACATCAAGAAAAGAGTTCTCCCTACCAAAAAATACATTCCTCTTCCAGTGCATTGAAACAATTAGGTAATTTCCTTCGCCTTCTCTACAAATTGAACCTCTCCATACCTCAATTTCTGCAAGTGCCATCGCTTCTGAGGCACGTCGGAAGTCATTTTGCTGAGCCACCATAATCTCTGAGTACCCGAGCATCTCCAGCACCTGAGCATTCAATACTACAGCTATTCCTTGAGTAGTGTTTGGACATGTTTCAAGCTGACATTTTAGATTGCATAACTTCTGGCGCAGCGCTGCGAAGATGTCTCCTCCCATTGCATCAGAGAGTGACCTGCTGTGGCAAAGGCTATTACTTCCTTTGAGACTATCGAGTCAGTGGTGCCTCATCAAATTACACAGATTCTGAAGGGAGAGAAAGTAACCGCTGCATGCTCCGGGCCCTGAACTTTTCAGTACAACACATCTGGAGAGCCTTCATCTACATATGCAGCTCTAATGCCACATGTCTTTGGCGAACACTGTGTGCATTGAATTCTGCTAACATAGGATGACAGACAAGTAACAATAGGAGCTACGTTGACTTGGTGCTTGTCTCATCCTAAAATAAAATACTGTGTGACGGACTAGCCACAGCTGCACGCTTACAAAGAGCGGTCTGTGGCTTCTAAGCAAAGCAGCTGAGAAGTAAAAAAAAAGATAAATCTCAGCTTCCCCCTCCCCACTCATTTCCACACACACGTGTTAGATCTGAGGCCAAAATCTGATGACTAAAGTAGGCATAATGAAAAGTGACTTGATTTTGGGGAGGTACTGAGCACTTGCATTGTCCAGGACTTTACTGCTTCAAAACTGTGTTTCTTGGGAAACACAGAGGCTCAGTTCCTTTGAAAATTGGCTACTTTTGAGCAGGTGCCTTAATGTTAGGGTTTTTAAAGGCTTAATCTTTTAATTTGTTCTTCTGGAAAGAGGTTAATTTGAGAGTATAGACAAATGAATACTGAGTAAAAAATATTTTTTTAAAGAAATCAAACATTGAATGTTTGGTTTCTGTAGCATTAACCATGCTGAGTACCACTGGGGGAGGGGGGGGGGGGGGGCGGGGGGGGGGGGCAGGTATTGCACACTGCAGTATGGAGCGGGGAGCAGCAGGCTGTGCAGTGGCAGGACCGCTTTCCCATCAATGTGACACAGACCATGTGCTACAATGGGCAGTACTGGGAGGGAAGGCAAGGGATTACTGATCACACTAGACTCTCAGAAATCTTTTCTGAGCAGTACTCTCCCTTCTCCAGGTAGCTCACTGATACTGAAGATGGCAGCTTTACACATCAGAGCTGGTCATCCAGAAGCCCAGAGGTGCAAATGAGCAAACCTCCAGTGGGCTCTGGATCCTTCTGGGGCAGAGAGAGAGTGATGCTGAACCCAAAGGGTGAATTGCAGTCATCTTTTCCCCTCTCCCTCTGCATGTTTCTTTTGACTACTAGATCGGCAGGAATGGACTAATGATTGCCTTCAGTGGATCTGAAGAGAGTTCTTAACTGTTTAAAGAAAGCTTGAAAATTTGTAATTCTTAAGTGACTTTCCAAGGCTGGTCGCTGAAGGTTACACGGGGCTAGATGTGAAGTTGTATAATCCTGTTTTACAAATGTCAGCAGGAAAAAAGTTAAATTCTCCTTTTGGCTTTCTCCAGCCCCCGAGTAATCCGATGCAGCACAAATCAATATGTTCTTGAGACATCATTCCATGGAAAATGTAAATCTTAATGTTATCTGATATTTGGGTTGTACAAACTCAAGCAAACTGCAGAAACTATAATCCCGGGCTGTGAATCACTGCTGCGGATCTAATTGCTACCACTCTTTTCTGTCCATCAGCCCCACTGTTTGCAAAGCAGTGGAAGTATACATTACACGACTTGTACTTTTCACCACCAACATGCTTTGATCAGAAACAAACCCTGGGAGCTAGTTTCTTGCTCCTGTGTGCAAATATCCTCACCTCTCCAACAAGAGCAGGTTCAGGAGTTCACAGCCAGCACACATCTATCTCTACTTTTTAAAGCAGAAACTGGGGAGCAGACTGCTTAAGAGCTGTGATTAGAAGGAAGCTCGCTAACGCAACAAATGGTTGAGCAAATAACACAAACTAACAGATGCCAAGCTATTTGAAGCCTGATACAGAACAAAAGGCCTGCCTCCTCAAATGAGGACCAGGGCTGCAGAGCCCAGACAGAAACACATACCAGCTGGCCAACCATGCAGAATGAAATCCCCCAAAGACCGGTTTCATCATAAGCAGCAGCTGACCGATCATGATTGACAGGACGGCTGACAAGAGGGCTCATTTCTTGGGTTCCTCCATCCCTCCGCCTCAGTCAACATGAGCTGCCACTTCTGTCATGAGAGCCTGTGGTACGTGTTTGCATGGCACACACTCATGTTCATGGGGAATTAGACCTATTTTTTGCCACAGTCCACCATAAGGCAAAAAGAAATTCCTGTTTCAAACTGGCAGAAACCAGTGAAGTCAAAATCTCCGCATCCCAAATGTGCAAGTCTGAGCAAGTCCTTAGTTGCTTAGGGAACCATGGGTATGTTTGCCCTGCTTCTGCTGTGATCGAGCTGTGCTTTGACACACAGCCATTACCCCACAGTGATAAATACATCTGACATCACATGTCTGTACTGCCATCTCTATCATTGCTGCTACAATTTTAGGCCCTACATTTGTCGGCAAAGATACAGGCCTGGATGGTCATGCCTGTACTTTATTAGTGCCTTCATGAGCCTTTCTAAGCAGACCACTATAGACATTTTAGTCTTTCAAAGAGGGAAGTCTCACAGGCAATGCACGATACAAGACAGGAATGTGGAAGGTCCTGGGAAAAAAGAAAAGCCACAATCAGAGAGGACTTTCCTGTAAGGTGAGGACTTTGAACAGGAATGCAATGAATCCTCTGGTATGAACTCTTCTCCAGAAAGCTGTCAAGCTTCTCCAAAACCACCCAGGCTTCTGATCTGAACAGAGCACCCTGAAAAGTCCTTGTGAAACAAGTGACTGGATAAACCAGCTTGCAAGAAGGTGGATACAAGAGGGGAGGATATGTGAGAGACACGCACAAGCAAGGGAGGGACTACCAGCTGGGAAGTTCAAATCCATATAATGGCTCTAATAAAATCAGGAGATTCACCCAAAGACCTCCCAGAAATCAGAAATTTCAGCATCCACATGCTTTTTATTTGCCTACATGCTGTGTACAGCTACATGTTTACATACAACCCATCCACTCTTCTCCTCAGAAGACCCACACATTTTAAATGGTTCTGTAATTATTTTTCTTCATAGCAGCAGACAGTTTTAAAAAGAATATCAGACAAACCAACGGAACAAGCTCTTCTTGGACTGTTTCCCATCCCTGTTATTTTCATTAAAAAACAGGGAGAGCATTGGTGCTCTGAGACTATGGCTGTTTGCACTATGTGCTGGACTCAGGAAACAAGCAGTTTGTTATTATGGTTATTTCTGGCAATTCAGGCCATTACTGCTCTGAAACATAAAGCAATTCCTATTTCATCTCGAGTACTAGTATACAGATTCAAAATGTGTGTGCTAAGTCTTAATCTACAGGGTGTCCCACCTGACTGACTAGGAAATAAATCCGAGCAGAGCACAGCAAAAAATTACAATAAGTTGCCTGCATCACTTCAGGCCATATTCATCAAGTGATGGCTTATGAGTGCTGCATACTGAAAACACAGAGGAGCTGGGTATTGTGAATTCTGATCCACTGCCCATCATTTCCCTTCACCCCAAGTTCCTTAAAAAAAGGCCAGATCCTTGGCTGCTGTCAATTAGCAGAGTCTCATTCAAGCTGATGCTGAATTAAACAGGCTAAAGATGTGTGCCCTGACTCAAACAGAACAATCTCTCCCTCGCAATTACATTGGAGAAGCTCACCTTTGTTTAAACATTCAGTTTTACAAAGGCTTTAAAATCCACACGCTCATAAAGACTAAGGATTTTGTGGGCATCAGTGTAGGTTCTGTACACCAGATTTGGGGACATCTGTATAAGTGGCTTCTAAGAAAAGGACACAACAAATGGTGGTGGGGGTGGTGGGAGTGCAGTTCCAGTGGCCACAAATTGTGGCTATGGTTCTTGTCCCTCCCTCCACATTTGGGTCTTAATCACTTAACACACCCACAAGCTGCTCTATGGCATCCATTAATTTCTGAGAGATAAAATGGGAAGCAGTATCCTTAAAATCAGTATTTTTAAAATATGGGATGTTCCCAACTAACTGCTCCCCACTGTGCAGCTCCCCACTTATCATTCATGTACCCACTCTTCCCTGTTGTGGCCTTAAACCCTTGCTGGCTATAGGGCAAGGTAGCAGCAATAAGGCGATCGAGGAAGGCTGTGAAGAAAAGGAACTATTTCCATATTTCAGGCTAGAAATCTGCATGGTCTATTGAAAACATACCAGGGAAGTTAGCAAGCTTGTCTGTTACCACAGGATGCAGGATTTCAGGCTAAAATGTGGGAAACCCCATATTAAATGAGAAGTCTGCCAACCCTAGGAGCACACCCATAATGTGAATTACTCTGTGTAGTCACAGAGGTTTTCTAGACTGCTTATTTTCACATGAGCTGATAGCTCAAGGGGATGTTCAGACAGTGCTTGATGCCTTTGAACCTGACCTACAACCAGCCAATGTCAGTTCAAACCTGACCATTGGCAGAAAACTAGGAGTAAAAGGAAAGAGGAGCAAGGCAAGTTGTCATGGTCTGCCTCTGTCAAAGGAGTTTGTAGTTTGAGACAAATCAAACCAGCAGAGCAGAAAGCTCAGATGGTACTGAAGCTAAATAAATAGCATGTGTGCCAGGGAGCGGGGAGGAGTTCGGAGCTGTGAGGGGAGGCAGGGGAGATCTGGGGAAAGGGTGGTGGCATGGCAGGAGAGGGGAAGAGCGACACACTTGGAATGACACAGCCATGCGCCCAGCCCTACCAAGGTCCAAGACAAGAAAATGAATGCCTCCCTCTCCTCCCTGCCTCTTCACTCTCCTCAGCAGGACCTGGACAACCCTTACCCTGAGTCCCATCTAGTGAGGGTGGTGACTGTCATTCCTCATGGAAGCCAGCAGTGGGGCAGCCCTTTCCACCTTCCTTGTAGCTTCTGCAAAACATAGAGTGCGAGACTGAAAATGCACCGAGTCAGTGCTTAGCACAGTGTCCCAAGCACTGGCAACGGGTTGGGAAGGGAAGCACAACTGACTAAGATGAATGCAGGAGTTCACACCCCTCACATCTCCTGTGTCTCTGCAGAGGACATTTTTATTTAGCAGAGTACACCTCATGGAGATGAACAGGTTACTTCACACTTCTTCAAAAAACTCATTCTGCTTAAAGGTCAAGAGTCCAAAATCCACTCACTCAATTGGATTTCCTTGAAACTAATAGCACAACATAAATTTGCCATCCAAATACATAAACTTGCCATCACCTGAGTGATTTACAAAATGCATTCCTAAAAAAATAATATAAATAGTCTCCCTGGAGGTTGAAAGATTGTTGCTGGGGGCATTTCTTTGGAATCAAACTCACTCCAGTCAAAGCACACAGGAACTCAGTCCCACGACATCCATCATGGCTGGTGTGTGGTGCCTGTCACCTCCTCGGCAGTCGGTGGGGAGCAGGGAGCTTGGCAAAGGCCTCAGATCTACAAGGAGAGTCAAAGTTTACACTGGGATGGAGTGGCCCTAGAAAGGTGCCACCTGGGATGCTCTGATTGCTTCCCCATGTCAGCTGGATGCTGGGGTCTTGGTCCCATCAACAGACCTGGCTGATTATCAATCTCAGTATTTGGGGTTGTCTAGCACATAGGAGTCATTCTTCACCCTACCCTGTGCATGTGCTGGGGCCAGGAAAGGTCCTGATGCTACTTTCTGCTGTGCTCAGAGATGGTCTGAAGGACAGCAAGAGACATAAAGCTGAAAATCATAAGAAGCCAGGCAACACACGTTAAAGACACAATTGCCCCTTCCCCGGTGGGACAGGGAGCAGACTGGAGCAGGTTTCTAGGCTGGCAATGAAGGAATACGATAAAGCAAGCCTGGCTGAAATTGGGGCAGGGATTTCACAGATGGGTGACATACAAGGAATGCAAGGTCTACTCATATGTAAAGTTAAATAACCCTAGAAGCATGCAGAACTCTAGCAGGCAGCTGCCTTTGATGCATATATAGCAATAGGTGCCAGCTGAGAAGGAGTTATTGGCTCCTAAAATACTCATGGATTAAGAAGACAGGAAAGGAGGTGAGCTAGAAGTCAGAGCCAACAGATATGCATGACAGCAGGTTGGAGGAGGAAGAAGATTCACATATTTAATGTAGGGGGTTTTTTGTTACATGGTTGTCACATCAAGACTTATGAAGCTAGACCTGATGGTTTCCCTTCTCTCCACATGACAGAGACAAGACCTCAGCACTTATCACAGTGTGACCTGGTGCCCAAGAGTTGGGAAGATGCACATAACAGCCTCTCCATCCCAGCCATAGCAATGTTTCAGCTGGTCCTCTAGCTAAAAAGGCACAAAAGAGACTCACTTCCAGTTAAAGTATTTCTCTTCCATTAAAAGGCAAAGAAATGGGATAAAGAGCGCTCACATAATCATAAAGTTGTTTACAGCCAAGACAACCTTCCTGCCTTGTTTAGTTTGGGGTCAATTTGAAATAGCAGTCTAAAAGGGAAACTTTCCACAACCTATTGCCAGTTACTTGAATCAGTGATTTCCAAAATGTGGGCCACAGACAGCTGGTTGGTCACATGTGGCTGGCACTCCTCCCTTCTCATTGCTACTTCAGTCCAAGCACCGCTAAAAATATACCGAATGGTTTCCTAATACTGCATTCTCATGTGATCACTAGCTAGTGTTGAAATGGGGATGTAAGAACACCAAAGACATGAGAGGTGGAAGAGCAGTACTCCGCACATCAGGAGATGGCAAAGGGAGGCACGGATCACTTCAGAGGAATGTGAGCTACAAAACCAGACTCCCACTTAAGAAAGAAAATAGATACACAAAACAATTGGATGTACTGGGAGATTGTAGCATTTTGGCTAAGGCTGTTGAAAAATGTATAGATTGGTTTTATGGTTTGGTGGGATTTTTTTTTTTCTTTTTTTCTTCTTTTTTTTTTTTTTTTTTTTTTGTCTGTATCTTCAACTTCATCTTATTCTGGGACCACATACAACATACCAAGGAGTGTGACTCTGCTCACCTAACACAGTGAGGCCTGGGCTCCGGCGTATGCTGTCAGACACCTGGTGGTAAAGATGTAACTTCAGGACATGCAGCTCTTGACAGACTAGTTAATAAATGTCTGTGCCATCTGAGCAACACACCGTTTTGCCACTTGGGCACCTGAGGTTGTGCCTGGCACTTGCAGAACAAGCTGCGTTTTGCTTGTAGGCAAAACTGTCCACCCTCCTGCCCATGCCCCAGACCTGCAGAGCATTGCATGACCCAAACATTTCTGACTCCTCTGGGCCTCAGGCTGTGTGCCTATTGTGCTGTGGGTAGGGTGCAGTGCAGTGCAGCCATCGCAAGAAGCATCTGGATCAAGACAGATCTTCAGGTCTTTTATATCATCAAAAATGGGAAAACAGGCCTGAGCAGTTTTCATGACAGTATAAGGGATTCCAGAAGGGCATGGGGGGGTGTAAATCTGTTAAAATAAATTTAGAAAAAGAATATGATCCAGTCAAGCCTCAGTTTATGAGTTCAGTTTTATGTCCCTCACGTGTCACTTACATTTGCTCTCCTTGACAAAAATGGGTGGCACTGCTCTGAAGCCCCAGGGAGCCTAGAGCCTTACTCGGGTAGTTTATTTGGAGTAGTATGCTGCTATGAAGGCTGTAATGCCCTGCAGATCCCTGACAGTGGATTCCAGACAGGACATGATCCTTGGGAAGCCTGTGCAGTGATATCATCCACCTCCAGGTCAGGAGGGATCAGGGAGCTGGTTCTAAGATGATCTGGTGCTGCAGGCAGGACAAATAAAGCTCTCACATGCTTTTCAGCCGGGCAGCTGCATGTAGTTCAGCAGGAAACTCTTTGTACTACATGACCAGGTCACAGACATAAACAAAAGGCACTGAGAGACTGAGGTAACAGCCGGGTTCTCATGTCCATCTGTGTCATATTCATGTCACTAAAAACCAAATACTCACAAGAGGAACTTGAAATCATATGTGCATGCTGCAACATCTGCTATAAAAGGAACAGTAAAACATTTTTAAAAAGTCATGCAGTTGCAAAAGTTTTACTGCTACTAAAACAATAGCTGAAGGGCACATTTTCAGCAAGAGGCAGACAGGAGTTTAACCACACTGCCTACACTAATCCCGCTGAAATTTCTTTTTAGGAGAATCCAGGAGAGAAGGGCTGAACTGGCCTATTCCTTTTAAGAGAAATAAACTGGTAGAGAAGAGCAGCAAAAGTTGAACAGTCGCCTGGCAGAAGTGAGGGAAAGCACATCAGGATCCTTGTGGGCCACTTCTGGAAGAGACTTCACCTAGTATACTGGATTTAACTATTCATCTTCTGTTGAGAAACACAGGTTATTGAATCCCTGTAAAGGGTATGATGAAGTTGGAGAGCAAAAGTCACTGTAAAATGACAGCAATATGTTGTGGAGAGGAGTGGGAGCAGGCTTTCAGAAACCGTGATGCCCAGTCTTACTGTTCACCACCCCCGCAGCACAACAATGAAGGGAAGGAAATAGACTGGAAGGACACAGCTCAGAAGAATCTGTTAAATGCATTATAAAATGCACTGCTGTAAGACTGTTGTTTAATTTATCTGGATTTGTGTTTCACTCTTGCAGAAATCCTCTTTCTTCCACCAATGAACATGCCAATATGAAAAAATTTGTTGACTCTGGTAACAGCACCTTTTAAATAAATCATGGGACTTTTCTTCCTTAACACATGAGAGGAAATGGTGTTGGGTCACGTCCCTTTTCCTCTCCTGATTTCAATGACAGCCAGAGCAGTAGGCAACAGCTTCCCTAGTTTGACATGCAATATTTTGCAGTTGCAGGAAGAAGAGTAGAGTTCTCTTCCTCCTCATCATCATTATTGGAAGCCTGCATACTTTAGGGAAGCTTCCCAAGAAAATGAGGGGAAGAATATAACAGCAAATTGGGCTGGCTGAGTCAGCAGTGATCTGTGTTTAAGCAAGCCCACACAGTGCTTCAGCACAAAGATGGGAGGGTTTCTTTCCACCACATCCCTCTGGGGAGTGAGCTGTGTAGAGCACCCCTGTAACAGCACCCTCTTGCAGGTGGAATTACAACTCATTCTTGGGCTTGAAGTATAGGGTTAAAAGCTGATAGAAACTCTGGCTCTGTGGAAAAGGACTTAAGTCTGTCAGATAGGGTAAACATCTGGTTGTCATCTCACTGTTGGCATCAGACCTAGCCTCGGAAATAGAGAAACTGAGGTATTACCTAGGGCAGGAGGTGGCTGAGGAAAGGAAGCAGTCCAGGAATCACGAGGAGCCAAAGCACCATTGCTTATGCCTTGTGTGGGGAAAAAGAAGGGGACCAGCTGCTCTAAAATGACTACCCTCCATCTCCCCCTGAGGTCAGATTCATACCAGGTTGTTGCTTCTGCAGGGAAGAAACTGCAGTATATTGCTGCTTCTGTGGGGAAACTGCCCTCTGAGCAGAGCATCCAGCTCCCTATAAATTATCTTGTGCTTATCCAGGATGGGGGGAAAGTTGTTCTGGGCACCCGTGATCCAGCTGTGTATGAAATGTCCTGTTAGATCATGTTATGACAACTGTCAATCCCAAGACACTTGCAGACTGGTAACTCATCAACAGAGGTTCTGAAATTTAGGAAGGACTTCAAGTGACCTGCCGAAGGTTACTGGCTGCCTTTGTGTCAGCACTGAGATTGGAATACCAGACTAGCTGGCCTCCAGTCAAAGGTTCAGCCCCACCTATCCTATATATAGATTATTGTATCATACGCTCCCCCTTATTGCTATGCAACTGGGTGTCAGAGCAAAAACATAATTAAACACTGGAGTGGGCCCCTCTGAACCAGATGTTGGGAATGTTTTTCTCCATTGCACTTGTCTAAAAGGTGGCCACGCTCTAATCAACGCTCAATCTGATTTTTGTAAAAAAGTTTTTGACACTGACTTCTTAAGAGGGAACTTGTTGCAATTTACTCCTTGAAAAATCTTAAGTATTTTTTTTACAAGTGGGAGCTGATAAAGCCTTCTTGTATAAAACCAGGTATTGCCTCAGGCTGAGGAAGAGTCCCATAAACAGCACTGTTTTGTAGCCACTTGTAACTCTGCTTGAGAAAAAGTGCCAGTTCTTGCTAGCGAAGCCTGGCCTCCCATGCTCCTACTGCCACCACCTAGATGTCAGCAATCCATAAGGAATGCTCAAAAGGCTTTTTGCAAGGCTCAGGATGATGGCACCAATTTTTTAACTGGTCTAACCCTCCTTTATACTTCCTTAGATTAGTGGGCAAGATCCCAGTCCCACAGACATTACCTTTATATGTGTGGAATTGTTCTGCATGACAGCAGCACCTTGAAGGCGCTGAGAGACAGTCACCTATTTCTGATGTGCCCTAAGGCAACATCCTAGCTATAGTTAATCAACAGAAATTTCCCATTTGACTTGGCTCAGGCCAGGGTTTTTTTTTGTCTTAGGGGTCTCGATCACCCTGATGACAAGTAAGGGAAAATTTGCTCCAAGTTGGAGACTTATTTTCCACAGTGCCTCTCTCTTGCCTTATTCTTGCCAGTGAGTAAAATAAAGATATAAATTCACTCACTGAATTGTTCTTCTTATGTTTTATGCTTTCGATCCATACAAGTACCCAAAGAAACTGTTTTCCAGCTATTGGTTTAGTTCAGCTTCTTCAGGAACACAGGGGAGACTGCCACCACAACCGCCTGTGAGGTAGCAGGTGCTGGTGGTGCCATCCTGCTTTCCTGTTGATATATTTCCCCCTCTCTAATTTTTATACATATGTCTATTTTAACTGTATGTACACAAATATGGAATTTGTCTATTTGGGACTTTACGTTACTTTCATTACAAAACCACGTAAAAAAGACAGCAAATCAATTTCATAGTCAGTGCTCACGCAGCAGGAGACAATTCATACTGACATCTGATACCTGCTGGCTGCTGCTTCCAATTATGCCAGATGCCGGAAAGCAGGGCTGTCGAAATAACAGTGTCGATGGTGCAATCAAACTAGTTAAGATTCTGGAAGTGTGTTGTGCTTGGTTCAGTGCGTCGTCAAATTCCCACCATAAGCAAAATAGTGACACCTACTCCTTTTTTGTTAACTTCTTAACTGGCAAAGAGATACACATTAATTCAATGTAAAGTTGCATCTTTGGATATATAGCTGAATCTGCCCCAAGGCTAAATATCAAAAGATTGGAAGGAATGTGAATGAAAAGTGAAATAAACATGATAAGGATTTATAATAATACATCTTTACTGGATTCTACTATAAGGCTGCGTTACAGCCCTCAAGGCAAGACTGTGTGCACTGCCTGCCCAGTGTCTTGCAGGGTGCTGCTGTCATCAGATCGGATTTGGTGCCTTCTTGTAACTGGTTCATGGCTTGTTGAGCAGGAGTAGTAGAACAATAGGACGGGGTGCTGCTGAGGCATTAACTGACCAGCAGAGCTGGAGACCACTACTCTGTGCAAGGCAGAAAGCAGAGGACAAGTCTGGCTGGAGCCACAGAGCAGCATAGCCATACCGTCTGGTGTCTTCTTATTTTCCTAAAAGTACAATGAATTGAAGAAAACACTGGCATTGGCAAAGCTCGTCCTCTTTCACACTGACTGCCATCTCCCAAGAAAGCCAACTAAAAAATTGCACATCTACACAAGAAGGAAAACATTGTCCCCACCCCTTCCTACACAAGAAGGAAAACATTTTCCCCACCCCTTCCAATGCCTGTAGCATTCCCTGGTCTTCCATTAAAAGATGTTCTGGAGGAGTTGTAGCCTTCCCTTTTCTTTTCCTTCTTTTCCCTCCTTCCCTCCCTCTTTCCCTTTCTTCCTTCCTTCTGGCTTCGAGCTAAGGTATCCCTCAGCAAAGAGCTTGCAAGGTCAAACTTTCCTGTGCAAGGTAGGTTATAAATCACATTGTCCAAAAATATGAGAATGGGAGCAGAGGACATCAGTTTAGCATAGCCCACTAAAAGACTCCGCAACAGCTCCAGTTTGCCTTACCTTGTCAATTAGCACAGACAGAGGCTTTCTCCAGCAGACACTTCATAGAAAATTATGAACTACACATCACCGACAGCTATCCCTAGGATTAATCCTCTTCCCTGCAGAGCACAATGGATGCTGCTGATGCAGTCCAATGGGATGCCCCAGGCTGACCCATACCATGCCGCAATGAAGCTGTAACAACTTCTGCATACAACCACTCCGGTTGAGTGATACAATCACTATGCATGTGCAAATACACAAACACCTCCTAACTAGAGGCTTCCAGCCTCCAGAAGACACTGAAACGTCTGTTTTGAAATATCTTTGTTTTGAGAGGAGGCATCACTTGACATACATGAACTCGACAGTCAGTGCACAGTTACCTTTTCTGTTCACAGACCAGGAAAGTGACTGCATGTCTGCAGTCATGTTTCACAGTAGTGAAAAGGCCATAATTTAAACATCATATTAAAAAGCTCTATTGAGATGGCTGGCCATAGCACCAGAAGCATTCTGTTCTGAGTTGGACAAAATCTGCTAGATTCGCAAGTAGATGGTCACATTAATGTTGTTAACATATTTACAGTAATTGTAAATGCCAACTGATGCTTTAAAATGCTTTCATCAAAAATTTCTAAATCTACTACATCTGTGTTAATCCACAATTAATATGTTTTTAATATGCAATGGGGCTTTTATTAGCAGAACAAATAAATGTCATATTAAATCTAAATTAAATGCATAGTTGGGACTCTAATTTAAAATGTTACTCTTAAATCTTTCAGACAACAAGACCTATGGCTAAATTAATCTCAAATACTACATGTCATTGGCAATAATTTTATAATGCACCAACGCCTCAATCTTAATTACACACCAGGGCACTTTAACTCAGAAATGGGAGAAGTTCAACAAAACTTCAACCTCTTCCTTCAGAGGAAAATTCAAACACACAGGAGAATGCATTGAATCTTCAAATGATAACCAGTTCTGCTCATTGATTAGGATGGGATAGTGTGCCAGAACTATTTAATTAATTGTGGGTGTTAACCACTGTGTCAATGACATGAGGTAGAATCCATATGTCAGTGGCAAAATGTAACATATACATTGTGTGAACAATTCGTTATGATGAGATAAAGAACCATGTATTCAGTTTAAATACCTTGACTGAAAAAACCTCAAGCACAGTTCAATTAATTACTCAGCTAATTACTCTTGTTCCAATAACAGACATTGACTTGCTCCACATTATTATATATTTCAATTTTAGACTTACTGCTGCTAATAAAATTAGTACTTAGCTTAGATCTAATATAAACAGAATTAATGCACATCCAGGATATTCAGCATTTAGCAATATCTTATTTTTATAGCATTAGTCACCTGTCTGTCTTTTTCCTTTCCAAATTATCTATCACAATTATTTTTTCAGTATATTTCCAATTCAAGTGTAAGTTAGTCAAAAATAGTTGGGAGCAGGGAGAAGAGGAAGCAATTTCTTTCATGAAAAATGTACATGAAAATCTTTTGCAAGAAACACTCTGAAATGAAGACAGATGATGGCTTATTTTCCTAACTCAAAAATCTATTTACACTTCAAAAAAGCTTATTCATTTCTAAAACACATGGATATCAAAGGAAACAAAATATAAATTTCCATTGTGTTCAGAAGCTCCACACAGAAAAAAAAAAGAACATTTTTTATGTGAAAAACTATTTCTAACCAGATCCCAGTTATGTCATAGACTTTAATTTTCCAGTCAAAGTTTTTGGCCATTTTTTTAGCAAACATTGAAAGTGTTAAAGGATTTTACATGTCTATATCTGGTTCTTACACTACACCAACTTTCTTGCCTAGTATCTAGACACTACAGTTCATGTTTTGTCAAAAAAACACAAAACACAAAAACAACAACAAACACTACAGAGACACAGGCATTTACTTCAACAAGATTATGTTATGTCTAAAATTAAATTATAAAGAACAAGAGTAACTACCAATATGTGGATGTGTGGAAAAAAGCACAAGGGCTGCAGTAATAAGATCACACAGCTAATTTCAGGCTCCAGTGCCTTACAGCTTCTGGGAGGCAGGACTTCGCCTGCAAAGGGAGTGACCAGGGAAGAAAGATCTAAGATTGGGCTGGAAAAAATTTAAGAACCCTTTCTCTCCGTGTGTTTTCTCAGTTAGGCTCAGCCTCTCCCAGAGTTACACTGTACAGGGAAGTGAAGATAAGGGAAAGGAAGCAAAATTTATCTTCAAAAATTTCCTACCTGTTTCCAAACCTTGAAAGAGGCAGAATTGCATTTTGTTCCTGGGACAGTATTCACCTCATCCTTCCTTCAGCATGCTCAGGCATCCCTGGCTCTTATGTATATATTTTCAGACCTCTGAAACACCTCTGTGCCCTGATTAATTCTGATTAATTGTCCAAAGACTGAATCAATAATAAATGAGCTAATTACAACCAGTTGTCCCTGTGGGATTGTCACAAGGCTGATAAAGATCAGCCAGTTGCAGGAACAAGCCATCACAGATCCTTACTCTTCCCTAAAGAACAATTTACATTTACACTAAACCTCAAATTGCCACTGATGGATAACATGCTAAATGTACGTACCTTAGTCTCCACAAGAATCATAAAATATTTAGCTCCACAATATTGGCCAAAGGAACACACAAAGAACCACGGCAGAGTGGTGCCCCTGCCCCTTTGTCTACACCGTGAGCCACATGGAGTACATGAAATAGGATAGAGGTGCTGGACCATCTTCAGCCTGCCTCAATCCACAGAAGACAGTGTCTCCTTTTGGGAAGGAAAAAAAAAAAAGTATGATAAATGTATAGGGAAAAAATAATTTTGAAATGTCATGTCCCAGCGTTCAGACAGGGGTATGATAGATGTATAGATTTTCATGTCTTGCACATCGTATTGCTAGTATAAATCATGACAGCAGTGAATTAAGACATAAAGGGGGAAGAAAGAGACAGAGAGACTAGGAAAAGAGAAGGTGGTCTCATGAGCCAGGGACAGTGGAACAAATTCACTGCTGCAGGAACAAAATCACTGAAGAGGGTGAGTGCTTCTTTCAAAGGAGCTTTACCCACCTGCAGCATGATGCAGCTTGGTCCATTGACTCTTCCAGACTTAAAGCAATTCCTAAAAGCTGAACTGCCAGTATGTTCTCTGCCTCCAGGAAAGATGAGAAGTGTTACTTTGAATGGCTTTCTGAGGTTTCTGATATGTGTCAAGGTCACACATACGTATATGACTGTTTGTGGTGAGGTATTGTTACTAACCAGTATCTTTTCCTTTACAGAACTGTTCAAGCGCTCCAGAGTTTTTAATGACGTGCTTTGACTGTGCTTCTCCATAGATGAAAAAGGGGAGAAGTAACATGAAAGAACTCCTTCAGCAGTGAGAGCTGGAGGATCGGCTCAGTGGTGGAACAGGAGCATTGCCTGGAGGATACCTGCAGAGCCCCTATCGCATTGCTAGCCCTGGATATACATAGAAAGATTTGGAAACCTTTCCTTGTACATTTTCTGTACACATCTGTTCTCCTTCCAGCTCTTCCAAATGCAGTCCAGTGATAAGAGTTTGAGTTTGAAGGCTGTTCCAGCTTTACTCTGTCACAAAACAGCTGCATGACATTTAAATGACAAAAGGAAAAATCAGAGTGCCATGCTTCGGCCTTAGGTTTCTCAGATTTCATAACTATTGTTATGCAAAAATTTCAAAAATGTGCACACTTTCAGTGTTCCCTTTTCATGATATATCCTAACTTTTAGGGATTCCCATAACAGTAAATTTTAGGCAAGTATTCTTTATTGATAGTTTGTAATGAGTACTAATTTATAACTAACACTAATTGAAAGATAAAAATGTAAGGTAATTATTTCTGAGCAGTGATTTTTTAAATGAAGCCCCTAGTCACATTGAGTTACTTATGCATCTGATCATCATGATCAGTATAAAGATCAAGAGTTGCTCAGCAATAATTCTTTACAAGAGCCACTAAGAAGTGGAGGAAGTGCTGGACTAGGCTCTTCACAAAGAGAAAAAGCTCAAATCTGTAGAAGGCATGGTTCACAGAGATCTTACACAAATTGGAAAGAACAGATACCTGGCAAAATATAGTCAGAGTAAAGCTAGTTACTTCGTAAATGCTTCAAGATCCTCAGTTGCCAGGTGCTACCACGATGCAAAATATTACTGTGATTCATTTGTTCTAATGGCACATGTACAGTAAGCAGTTAAGCAAGTGTTTCCAAGTTTCCAAGTGCTATATATGTTGTATTTAACTGGCCCATAACCAAACTTACATTCAGAGTTCGTGGTAGCAAATTTGGTATAAAAGTTTAGGCAGATCATAAAAAGCAGAAATACGAATGTTTTACCTATATTGTGCCAAACCATAGCAGTTACCTTCATTCTTGGAGAGCAAAGAGTAGCTAGCATCTGACACTGCTGTGCAAAGGGTCAAGCATCAACTATATGAATCCCTCCATTTTTCCCTTGGAAAGAGAAGAAACAAGAATTTGGAAGATTCATTCATTTTTTTTCAGACCAGGCATCCTTCCAAGGTTTTCTGGAAATGTACATTTTCTTTTGCTCAATCCAATGAAGCTTCATCAAGGAGCCAGAAATCCCTCCTCCCAGCCAGTGCAGCCACTGGGCCCTTCTCCGCAGGGAGCACCCTTTCTGCAGGTGGAACAGCCATTGATGTCCCGTGGGTGGCTCCTCCCGCTGGCACGTGGAGACCAAGCACTGAGGACTTTTCACTGAGGAACACAGACCAGAGGGAGTGATTTTCTTCAGCTTGTTTAAGGATTTGAAGACTTTTCCCCAGAGAGTAGTTACTGAGAAAAATAGCAAGAAACAAGAGATGCCACAAACACTTTGTCAACTTCAGATCTTTCTGGCTTAAAGATGTTAGGGAGAGCTGTTTCCAGCTATGTCAGGCAGGTGCAATGGTTTTACTGACAGACTGAAGAGGAACAACCTGTTCCAATTAAAATGCATTGTGTTCCACTGAAAGCTGAATTTTGCCCAGAAGAAATCCTACATGAGAACATTTTAACAGCATTAAATAGCACCTAGTAGGTCAGATTTACCAGCATGTGCTGTATTTCCACAGAAGTAGAGACATGTAACGGTTTGGTTTGTTGATGTGGCTGGTTATTCAGAACAAACCAAAACCATTTCAAGGTGTGCTTAGAAAGCATAGGAAAATCTATCTGCAAACACAGCTTTCTAAAAAACAGAGCTACTGTGGTACAGACATGGGGTAAGTATCTCTGTGCTCTTTGTGGATGCTCTTTGAGATCATGGACTTTGTGCATCGAAAGCCTCATGAATATTTGCTATAAACCCTAAACCCTTGCCCTGAATGTTGTTCATTGTTTGGGTTTGGTGGGGTTTTTTGTTGTTGGGGTTTTTTGTTGGTTTTGGTTTGGGTTTGGGGTTTTTTTGGTTTTTTTTGTTGTTGAGTGGTGGCTACATCTCTGTCGCAGAATAGATTGCTCAGTCAGGACTATCAGCACCAGCATCGATCTTGACTAGGAGGAACAAAATTATGAAGAAACATCTTTTTCCAAGGGCTTTGACAAACAAAGCAGGGTGAGGGAAAGCAGAAGATGAGATAAATCTCAGACAGGAGATGGAGATCAGAAGCCCTTTGCTTGTAGTGCAGGGCACCCTTTTTCCTGCAGGAAAGCTAACAGAGCTGATCAGGTGGAACACTGGGCTGCATATGTTAGGAAAAGAACAACTCCGTGCTTCTGGGATCTCAGCTCAGAAAGCAATCCTCAAAAGACTCCATGCCACAAAAATGTTCCTAGAAACTCAGACTGGAGACAATCCCTGGACTCTGTCCAGATTAAGACAGCTTGAAGACACATGGCTCCAATTTGGGGGATATACCCAGAGTGTGCTGGTGTGTGTCCAGGAGGGAGAGGCTGAGCAGGCTGTGACAGGGCAGTATTAATGCTGTTGCCTTGTGGCACCTGGTGAGCGCTTTGAAGACACTGGAGACTGAACAGTTCAGAGAGTTTCCACAGTGAAGATCTGGTCCTTTTCCTTGGTATTTTACACACCAAATAATCTAGCCTTTCCTAGGTAAACATCCCCCGTCTTTGTGATACATGTCAGAAAGCACACAAGTAAGAAAAAGCAGCGCCGTTGGAAAACTCTCACAAGAAAAAAAGATTAAAGCCTCTTGTATACTTTCTCATGCTTTCATAATGTGAATGAATGCTAGCCATGCACCAAACAGAAATTTGTCATAGTTATGCAGATATTTTCCCCCACATATATTTTTTGCCCATCTAACACAGACAGCTTGTCTCAATATTTCCATTACCTGTCAGTTAGGGTGGTTTGTGATCGCTTATTTTCTGTGGGTCAACAAACTTCTCATTGAAAGGCTAACAAAACCAAAACTCAGCCAACCTTATCTAATAAGAATGCATATGGATGGCTTTATGCCAGAGAACCTCAAATTTTGTTTTCTTGCCATTTTTGGCAAATCATTTGAAAGCAACATTTCTGCTTGCTAGTAACACGCCAGAGAACACTGAAGGGGTGGCTACAATGAAATTGGCTGGAAAGAAACAAAAAACTGTTTTTGATGTAGCATCCAAAGAGACAAAATGGCTAAAAATGGAAACAGGGACAGTCACCAGACTATAGATAAGTCTTTTCTCACAGGCTTCCCTGGAGTGGAAGCTGCATAGAATCCAACTGTCCCAGCCTCAGTGCAGCCTAGAGCTGGTCAGAAATAGCCTCCTCATGTCCAAAACCTTTCACTTACTGCTGAACTGGTTACAAGACTAATTTGAAGACCCTGATGATTTTTAAAGTGCTGCTCAATTTAGGCTTCCGTATAACTAAATGAGGTTCTGGTTCCCTGTTGCCCAGGTCATGTTCTGTACTTGGTAGATATTGGGCTGCAGCTTATACAGAAACACCGTAGTGCTATAAATCATTAAGTGTCAGAGTCTTTTTCTTATTATGTCCAGCAGCCCTGGAACATACTGCTTGCAGAGATTCAGGAAACATCAATTCTGTATATACTGTCACATCAAGGTTAAAAGCATATTTCAACAATAATTTATTTTCTAATCATTGTAGTAGTAATTATTTTGGACTTCAATCATAATATGACCCATTATTTTCAACACAGAGAGCATAGTTTTAGACGTGTATGTGTTGCAGTCAAAGTGAGGTTGCATAAAATAAAGGTAAAATTTCCCATAAAGCCTGTCATGTGGATTCCAAGGAGACTTTATTTCTGAACTGAAAAGATTTCCCTGCGTTTTCCGGATCTGGTTTGCATGGAACTCACAAGCAGCAACACTCACGGTGCTGCAAGTGCAGGAGCTAATATTCACACAGGCAAAAGAACGCTTTGTCACTGTTCATTGCAAATTCAAATACATTTCCTGAGAGATCACATGAGGGCATAAAACCCCACAGCTATTAACTTATAGACAATAATTACTGAAGCCGACCTGAACACAGCATACGAAGTCACAGGACTGCAGATAATTAAATCAGACTTTTCTGTGAATACAGCAGATATTTCCAAAACAAACCAAGGGTCAGGCCCAGAGCACGTGGAAATGATGCAAAACGAAATTAACGGGAACCAAGGAAAAAGGCAGACCACTCCCACTCTCCCTTTAGCGTGCAGATGGCTTTTCCAGACATGGGAGCAGCCTCAGAGCTACTCCAAGCTGTGCCCACTCGCTTCAGCCCCGGGAGCACAGAGGACAGGCTTTGGTCTGAGGGTGCAAGAGGAGCCTACTGTGAGGACTTCTCTGGGTTGGCTGTGGTGCCAACCATTTGAGCTGTCTCAGGCTTTACGCCAAATCCAGGTACCATGGAGCTCAGAGAAGTTTTGACATTTCTCAAACAGGATTTTGGAAGAAAATCTAGACTCCAAATTTTGAAACCCTGCAAACTGCTGCTAGAATGAAGTTTTTTCTCATTAACTGTGGAAAACCAGTGTGTTATATATTGGCCTCGGTCCAGTAATAACATATTGTGGGCCTCTCTTTGCTGGCCCTGGAGAAAACAGATATCAGTGCTGTAAACATATTTCCCACTGAAAACACTGAAGATTCTGCCATGACAAATTTAAAAATAAAATTTTCTTTAAAGAAATTTGCAAAGGGTAACACATATACATAGAAAATTAAGCAAAAAGGTGTAACACCCCTGCTGTATATAGGTTTTTCCAACTGAAACTGGGGAGAAAAAATAGAAAAGAAATAAACCACCTCCCATTTCTTACCCACTTCTGAGAAATCATTTCCCTCCAATTCAGATTGACCTTCTGATTCATACCTGGATGTGATTATCCCCTCAAGGACTCAGAAGAAATAATATACCATGGGTGTCACACACAAATGACTAGCCTTTACCTGGCCTGTCCCACTCAGCTTTGCCTTTGCTATTGACAAAACATCATTACAAAAAAGGTCAAAATAACAAATTGCTAAAATATTAGAAGAAGATATTTTCTAGTCAAGAGATTCATTTCCCCTGCAACATAAACACTAACATATGCTACAACATATCCACAACAAGAAAGCTAAATGTTAGCTTCTACATAATAAAAATACAAATTTGCCAAAGGTCTGTGCATACTTACATAAACTAACAACACGTGAGCCAGGGAGTCTCACACAAGTAGTAGAGCATATGGTAAATTACAGTAGGAAGGTAGGCAGGCCATTAGACCTTCAGATTAATTGTGATTATTTACATACTTGCCTCCTATTATTTCTTTCTTTCTGCTCTCATGTTCTAGAGCACTGTCCCAGGCTTCTACAATTAAAGCAACACAGTATCAGTTCTCAGTGTTTTCTCAGTGGTGGAGGTGGGCTCTAAAGGGCTAGAAAGGACCCTGCAGACCCAGCTCTGTGAATCTGCACACCAAAGCCAAGCCAGGCCCTTTTCCCTCTGCAGAGATGACATGTCCGCTGCAGCGCATTTTACAGGTGTCCCGGTTTATCCCCAGGAGGGAATACAAGCTTTGGTAGGGGGTCACTGCCTCCATTTGGTGTTGGTCTGTCACCTGAAACAGTGCAGAGAGCGCAGCCGGGCCGCAGGAGCAAGCGGCAGCAGCAGATGGGAGCAGCCCAGTGCAGGTGCCGGCACACCAGCCCAGCCCCAGCTGCCACCAGCGCAGCTCCCGGCCTCTCTCCTCCCAACAAAGATGTTACCAGCATCGCCGTGGGTGGACTAAGAGAAGCAGGCAAATTGCAGCAGAGTCAACCAAGGGGAATTTTGCTGTTCAAAATACGCTGAGAGGATATCTGCAATGCAGCTCTAGCAGGCCAATGTATTTAATGAAGCAGCAGCACAGCTGTTTCCATGTCATTTGTGCTTTCTGTTAGCAAAGCTTTTCCCCCCTTTTAGCTTGTTTTTTTTTTTTTTTTCATTTTAATCCCTCCAGAGGTCTCATGGGGGAGAGGAGACCCTGGCACTCGCAGCTAGCAGGGGCTCGTCAGCTGGCTGCTGCCAGGCAACATTGCGCTGTGGGCTGCTGCCCTGCCTTCTGCAGCAAGGGAAGGGCTCGCCATGGCCACAGGCTGGAAGCAGCATCCGGACTTGAGCAGCCCAAGCCTGACAGATATATTTGGCAGCCACCCCCCCGGCTGCCCTCCTGTATGAACGGGAGCAGCCAGAGCCTGCTCAGCAATGTGCCGGGCAGCTCAGCAGCCGAACTGATGGTCCTGCCACCCTGACAGAGCGGGCCCAGCCGTGCAAATGTGGGAAGCGCCTTTCCCACATCCTGCCAGTCTTCCAGAGCTAGCTCCGCAAGGCTGGCCCATCGTGGCACCTGTCATCTGACATTAAAGCTGGGGGCATTTGAGTGATGGGGTGAAATCGAAGCTGCAACCTGAGCGGGGCTGAGCCTTCCTCCTCGGGTGCTCTTGAACGGTGCCTCCTCTGCATGGGACAGCCTGGGCTGTAGGGAGCAGAACATTGCTTTTCCATGTGTGCATGCATCCTGCCTCCGCAGACCTGATGGCTGGAAAACACCAGCCTCATGGCCACCGCCAGCAGATTTCAGCTCTGGCTGCTTTCATGCTCCATTAAGAGAGTATCAGGTCCAATTTAATGTCAGCCAGCTCGCACATCCCCAGCTTTCCAACTTCTTTCTTCCTCTTTTCCTTCATCCATTTATACAGTGAGATACAGATCTAGATGTATATTTTAAAAGCCCACTGATTTAGATGAGTGCAGACATAAAATCGATTCCTGAGCCTATGGTCTAACCACACCTTTGTATGGCTTATAATGGAAAAGTCAGTAGTAAAATTAAAAGTGTTGTTAACTTCCAAACGGCTCTTTCTGTTGTTTTATGTTTGGCATAACTGACCAAATGGGACATGTTCGCTTTTAATGGTGGTTTTATTTATTTTTCCTACAGTATTTCTTTAGTACTTTTTCCTTTTATATGACATATTAATACATAATTCAGTGGGTTTATGTCTCCCTGCACAGTCTGCATGATTTCTTGTGCTATTGAACAGTACTATTTATGACCAAATGGCCAAAATGTCTTTTTTTATTAATCTTTTCTGGTCATGGGTTTGCTTCTTTGTTCTTTTGTTTTCTTGCCATTTTCTGAGCCTGCCAGAGTGCTCAACTCCCTGGTTTCCCTGTCTGGAAGAGCTCACCCTAAAGGGTCAGAATTTGCGTGTTTACCAAGGAAAGTCAGTCATCCAACAGAGGTTGAAAATACAGCAGAGGCATCAATGTTCGCAGAACTGTTATCAGTAAAGGTCCTCTTGCATTACTGTGACACATGGTGGGACACACATGAACATGTGAGCCAGATGCCCTCTTTAACTGTAAGACCAACAGCTCCATTGCCCATCCCCAAGCCGGCCACCCCCAGGCACCAGCCCCCCTCAGTCTTGTTGTGTCACCTTGCTGGGGCACTGAAACCAATGCAGCACCGTGGGGTGCAAGCCTAGCATGGCAGGCAGGTGGCCAGACTGCATGCAGTAGCCTCAGTGCAAAGCAACCAAGCACCACCTCCTTTGTAAACACTTGTTTCAAGCATGTCCCACTTGGTTATCAGCATCTAGTGTGCACTTTTTAATTGAGTAATTACTTTATCCATAGGTTAAGCACTCACTGAATCCATTTGTTATATCACCACAGAGTCAGTACATGGTGTATATCCTTAAATGCCATTTCTGGGATATTTTCCATCTGTACATCCTCCTCAGGCAATAGCAGAGGACACAGAGACCTTCATTAGCCCTTTGATGGACTACAGACATCCTGCTTGTTAGTCTATTATCTAACTGCTTATCAGTCACATTCTCAAGCTCTCATTATTTTACTTTCACACTGCTGTAATTAGCCTCTGCATTTTTCAGGCACTCATAGCCTTGCTTCAGCCTACACACACAGATTGTGCAGAAAGAAGGTTCAAATACTGATGCCATGAATGCAGACCTTTTAAAGGTGACCTCTAAAGGGCTGCTGATAAAAGAAGCTGGGAAGTTTCTTTTGTGCTTGTTTTCATTTCCTCTGGGTATAGGCTGCTTGTCCTCCAAGCCCTCTGAGCACTGCTAGGGAACAAATCCTTCTCACCTACCTGGTGCAAATAATTTAATTGATATAAGGTAGCTGGTCACAGAAGGTGAGCAGGATTCAGCTGGACTGAGGTAAAGAGGATGCTTTCTTCCTTGTTCTTTGCAGATATCTTTTCTCTCTTTTTTTCCCATGTATTTAAGGGATGGACTCAAATGTTCTTCCGAACACACCTTCCAACCTTCCAACAAGGGAAATTATTTGGAAACAGTAAGGAGAAACCTATCCACTGCTTTGCCCGAGGTCTAAGGGACCTTCTCATAACCAAGCTTTTGTGATAATAAGATATGATGCTAGACAGTCCACTGCACCTTGAAAGGCCTGCAATGGTAACAGCAAATGTAAACGTATGAGTAGGACAGTAATTGTTGTCAATGCAGGAGCCTGGATTCTTCTGAGTTCTTAGTGGTCCATTCCTGGTGTCTCGTGCCTTTCTTTTGGCTCTGCTGTCTCCTTTTGAAATAATTTCTGACTTTTCCCAGAATCTCACCAGATCTCACCAGTTCCCAGGGATCAGTTCTCAATGTAGTCTTCCTCTCTCAGTCCAAACCACCTTCATCTTTCAGTGCATTGCACCTCCTGTTCTCCCCACACTGGAACTCACCCCAGTTTTCACAATTCCATGAGCTGATATTTCAAGTAATTATGTCCTTGTAAAATTGAAGCAACCTCTTGCTCATTTCATCAGCTATGTTTCACCTTACTCAGCAATAAGCATCTGCCAGCACAGAGAACAAGGTGTGGAATATAGATAAAACCATGAGATTAATTCAGTTTTACCTCTCTGTCTTTTGAGAAAACAGATCATATTTATTATGTCATTTATATAATGCATCCTCCCTACCATACTCGCCACTATCTTTCTATTGTTAATACTATCAAAGGTAGTGGCTTATGCTTGGGCATTCCAGCTCCATGTTGCTCAACTTTTAAATGCTTTTATGAAAGCCACTTACATAGCGATAATTGTGGTCTGCCAGGGAAGTCTCCATTAAAAAATACCACTTCCAGGGATTTCATCACTCTGCCATAAAAATTTGCCCCAGGCTGAAGACAGCTAAAAGGTACTCCTTCCTGCCCCCGCCCCCCCCCCCCCGCCGCCCCAATACTATGCAGAAGCAGAGTACTGGCCTCAGTTTATCACCCTTTCACCTTCAGCATGCTGCCAGAGCTCATTAAAAGCAGAGCAGGCAGCAAACCCTGCAGCAGGGTGCCCACTACCACCCAGTCTAAGATCATGTTTTTAGTGTCCCATAACTATGCCCAATTTTACTGTTGAGTTTTAGGACTTTGGAGGTGAGTTCCTGTGTCTTAGAAATTGAAAAGCCATGTGAAATTTTTTGCAAAGGTGATTTCATCTGTTGTCACAAATGACATTAAAAGAAACCAGTATTGTTTTGCTAGTAATGACAATGGTCCCCTCCTCTTGCGTCCCTCCTCCACAAGACGTGGAACTACTCCACTGACAGAGGCCTTAGCAGCACTCTGCTTTGCTGCATGGATCGGTTGGCTTGACAGAGAGAGAAAAGTATCACCCAGGAATAAGAGAGGTGCCTTTTGCTATTACCATGAAAATCCACACACATTTGGCCAATTTATAAACCACAGGTGGTCACTAACTGTGTGTTCCTCATTTTCTGGATGCCTGACTTGAAACCCTGGGGGCTGATTTGCAAAGTGCTGAGTGCTGGAAGCTGTAATTGAAGTCTCTGGGAGCTGTGCTTTGAACATATATTGAGCTATAAAAACACTAAGTACTCAGAAACATCAAACTGGAGCCCCAAAATCAGTGGGTCCTTTGACCTTAATCTCCCTGTGACTCAGCTCTCCATCTGTAAAATGGGAACACTGTCACCCTCTTGTCTCACAGGGGTGCTGTGAATTCAAATCCACCTGTGTCTGTAAAGTACTCCAATGCTCTGCTGAGAGCGCAGCTGAAACACCCAAGAACAAATCAATAATTTTGCATTCTGTACAGTTTGGATGGTGTGAGGTAAATAAGGCCTGGGCCACGCTTTGAATGATATGGCCAGATGTCTCTGAGCATCATGCAGCAGGAGAAAAAAATAAATATATAAGTTCATGTAATTAAAGACTGTCTTGTAATGTGTTTACACAGGGGACCAGAGTTGCGGTTATGTGGGCAACTTTAGCTCTGGCATTTCCAGAGCAAGAAAAATAACATTGCTACTGAGGGGTGGTGTACAGTGAATTGCTGACACTCAACACTGTGCAGGAGGTAGGTGAAAAGTGCAATGATAAATATATCTCACGAACCATGTAAGTTAAAGATCATTATTCAGATGGCAAAGCAGAGCTAGGACACGCTGGAATGAAGGATGCCTGCAGAGCCTTTACTCACTGCCTCCGCATTAGGATACCACTCTTAATTACATAATCGTGTATTTTGCCTTGGGAATCCTTGCCTCAGCACAGACCACATTTCTTCAATATTTTGTTTGTATTCCTCTTTGTACTCGCCTAGCTCTTACTCTGCTGCACATTATTCAGGCCCTGCTATGAAGACAGAACTATTAACTTCTGCGCGAGTTCCTTATGGCTCTGGCACTAATTCACAGTTAATTTACTTCCACGGTACATAGAAGCAAGTCATGGGGATATTAAGCCAAAAGGAACCGCTAATTTGGGACTCTATTTGATTTTTCAGAGGGGGTGGAAGGGTTTGCCAATCAATGCAGTGGCTATTTGCTGGTAGCAGACAAATCCTGAAACTCAAGGACCTGAGATGCTATTCAAGGTACTCTGGAGCAGGGAGGGAGGCATTTGCTGCCATCAAAACAGATAACTCTGTATTTACTGACACAACACGTGACCTTCTTGCTTGTTTCTGCTCTAATCTGTCCAGCCTTTCCCTCACAGACCCCCTCTCTAAGTTGCTTCCCTCCTCTGTTCCTCAGGCACTTAAACAGACAATTAATTCTTGCCTGGCAAGAATTGCCCAGCTCCATCCTCCGCGTATTCCTCAAAACGTGACTGATCCCACACACGCGGCCCCAGCTTCCTCTCCAGCAGCACTCCAGCTCCTTCTTTTGAGCTCCTCTCTCAGCCTCCCTCTCCCCTCCAGCTTTATTTCTCCTGTTCTTAGACATCTTTCTGTCACCTAAGAATGTTTACTGGTGTTTAATGTTTACATATTTACATAAATAAATATGTTGCACATTTTTAAAAAGTAAAAAATTTAGCTAAATTTGTCAAATCATCAGAGAGAGAGATGGAGAAGATATCCCTCTAAAAAAAACCATACATGTTCCCACTCAAAATACTGTCTTTCAGTCCTGACTGGTGATGGTAGGACTCTGCAAAGAAAAGTCACCATAATGTAGCATGCACTTTTCCTTGAACCCTGCTAAATTTGCTTTTCCTGAGAATGATGAGCTTCACTCTGCAGCAAACACCCAGCAGAGAACATTTCAGCCCAAATCAAGGTTTGGGCAATAAAAATAAATATAAAAATAAAAAAAAAAAAAAAGAGAGAAAGAAAAAACCTTCTAACAAGGAGAGCTAGGCAGAGCTTGCTCACCAGTTATTTATGTGGTAGAACCTTTCAAGTCTCAACTGTGCTGTAAAAAGCAGATTTTGGAAGACACTTTTTTGGGGGTCATGTCATAGGCATGTTATCAGAAACATTGCATTGCACCTTATGAACAGATCCAGTTTCTTTACTGAGCTTTAGCACTTTACTACTGCACTGTGTGCCTGGAGCATCCTGAATATAATACATTAAAGGGTGAAAGAAGTTGTTGCCTTTTCCAGTAAGTGGCTGGGAAAAAGAAAAAAAGAAAAAAGTAGAAAAGAAGGAAGATTAAAAAAAAAATGATGGGAGGGAAAAGAAAAATGAAACAGAGTTTCATCAGTAACTTTGAAGTAGCCAGCCAGCAGGATTTAAAGCCACTGGAGGGCAACACCAATGTTTCGCCCATGCTAAACTGATCACATATGAAGCCTTTCTGAATGGATCTGTATGCTACAGATGCTGTAAGATACAGTCTGCCTTTCCTGTTAGCTTAATAAATAAATAAATAAATAAATAAATAAATAAATAAATAAATAAATAAATAAATAAATAAATGAACCCCTCATTTGTTAACTTGATTTTTTTTCCCCCAGAGGTCATTATGATCCAGCTTTTCTGACAGAGCACTACTACAACACTGGCAAAGTACTTGAGATTAATTGGCAGGGGGAGAAAGTCCAGGATGTTTTCTTTTCCACATGATGGGTAATAAGAGCAGCGTGAAACTCCAGGCTTAAACTTCTCACAAGTGCAAATAAAATTTTCTGTTCTGCTTTGGGTCCATAAGTCAGACATCATCTCATCTTTGTCTAAGTTTGTTTTTTAATTTTGCGTTTGATGTGGAAAAGATGACCTTCAGATCTCAAAGGGAAAACCCATCAAACTGCAGATCCCCAAGGCAGCCAGCCTTGCATGGCCTTTGCACATGGTCTTGGACCCAGCCCGTCTCCAGCCTCAGCCACAAACTGGCCATAAGCAAGTCTGTTTGGCACACCAAAGGGGTAGGAAATTCCACAGATGGGGTCAGGTCCTGACGCTTCCAGCCACACCAGAAATAGTTCATATGATGTCTGTGTAAATACCAATCAATTACACCAGGTCAGAAGCTAGCAGCCAAACAGCTGGGCCAGATGTCCATTAAAGTCCAGCCCTGGATTTCCCCTACCCAAGTTCTGTGATCACCAGTCATGGCCATTTCTGGGGGAAGATTTGGGCTCCTGGTAGTGCCCTGGCTGCCAGTGCATCACCTGCAATGACTGCTCACAAGCCATAAACATTTCAGGTGTTCAGAGGGGAAATACAGCTCGGAGAAAGGAGGCAAAGAGGGAACAGCTTCACCCTTCTGCATGATGTAATGTGACCAAAAGAAATCATAGAACCATAGAATCATTTAGGTTGGAAAGATCATAAAATCCAACCATTAACTTTGCCCTGCCAAGTCCACCACTAAGCCACGTCACTAAGGGTCACATCTACATGCCTTTTAAACACCTTCAGGGATGGTGACTCAGTTGCTTCCCTGGGAAGCCTGTTCTGATGGTTGAGTGCTCAGTGAAGAAATTTTCCCCAATATCCAATCTAAACCTCCTCCATCGCAACTTGAAGCTGTTTCCTCTTGCCCTATTGCTTGTTACTTGGGAGAAGAGAACAACACCTACCTGTCTACAGTCTCCTTTCAGATAGTTGTAGAGAGTGATAAGGTCTCCCTGCGCCTCCTCTTCTCTGACCTAAACACCCCCAGCTCCCTCAGCCGCTCCCCATCAGACTTGTGCTCCAGACCCTTCCCCAGCTCCATTGCCCGTCTCTGGACACGCATCAGCACCTCAGTGTCTGCCTTGCAGTGAGGGGCCCAAACCTGAACACAGAATTCAAGGTGTGGCCTCACTAGTGCCCAGTACAGGGGGACAATCACTACCCTTGTCCTGCTGGCCACACTGTTTCAGATACAATCCAGGATGCTATTGGCTTTCTTGGCCACCTGGGCACACTGCTGGCTCATGCTCAGCTGGCTGTCAACCAGCACCCCCAGGCCCTTTCCCACCAGGCCGTTTCCAGCCACTCTTCTCCCAAGCCTGTAGTGCTGCATGGGGTTGGTGTGACCCAAGTGCAGGACCTGGCATTTGTCCTTCTTGAACCTCATACAATTGGCCTTGGCCCATCGGTCCAGCCTGTCCAGATCCCCCTGCAGAGCCCTCCTGCCCTCAGGCAGGTCAACACTCCCCCCAGCTTGGTGTTGTCTGCAAACTTACTGAGGGTGCGCTTGATCCCCTTGTCCAGATCACTGATACAGACATTAAACAGAACTGGGCCCTGGGGAACACCCCTTGAGACAGGCCCACCAGCCAGATGTAACTCCATTCACCACCACTCTTTGGGCTGGACCTGTCCGGCCAGCTCTTTACCCAGCAAACAGTAGACCCGCCTAAGCCATGAGAGCCAGTTTCTCCAGGAGAATGCTGTGGGAAATGGTGTCAAAGGCTTTACTAAAGCCTAGGTAGACACCATCCACAGCCTTTCCCTCATCCACTAAGTGGGTCACCTTGCCGTAGAAGATCAGGTTAGTCAAGCAGGACCTGCCTTTCATGAACCCGTGCTGACTGGGCCTGATCACCTGGCTGTCCTGCATGTGTTGCATGATGGCACTCAAGATGATCTGCTGCATAGTTAACCTCACAATGGATCAGTAAATCAAATGTTCTGTCTTTCTGCTATCTCCTTGGTTTTTGCTTTTGTTGACTAGTTACCCCCGTTATTGCTGCTTGCACATTCCTATGGTTCAAAGCAAGTGATGTCTTATCAGCCTTCTGCTACTTATTCATGTCCCACAGCTCTGGGGCTTGATAGATAAGGACAGGAAGGGAAGGAGCCTAAAGACAAGTACAATGCAAAATGGGTGGGTGTTTTCAGTAATCAGTCCCTTGCCTTGCAGAAAACATTCACTCCTTTACCCTCCAACCCCATATCAAAATTTAACCTTGGAAATAAAGATTTCACAGAAGGAAAAGCACTTAAATAGCCAACTGTTTTGAAGCTTCACTTCTCTAGAAAGGAGCTGTTGTTTTTGATATACTTATTATACCACATCTGTCTTCTAAATCACAGAGCAATATTAACATCTAGCTTTTGCCATAAATTATGAACATCTAAGTAATTTTCCTGAATTTTACAAGTGAAAATGTCACCATGTCTTGATATCTGTCTCTAGTAGAGATGTATGCATTTTGGTTTTTTTTTTTCCTCCAGAAAAAGAAAAAAGAAAGAGCAAGCACTCAGAACCACTGGAACAAAGATGAGCTGCTATTAACATTACTTTCAGACTAAGCAGAAGTTTGTGATATTAGATGCCGTTCCCCTTTCCCCATCCCCCGCTCATATGGTGTAGAGGTGATATTTGTCTTGAAAAAAAAAAAAGGAAAAAAAAAAAAGAAAAAAAAAAGGAGGGGAGGGGAGGGAAGAAAACACCGCATCTTTGAGACAAATTTTACAGCACTCTGAATGATATGTGCTCTTTTTATGTTTATGAAACCACCATCTAGCGAAAAATAGCAGCCTAATATTTTGACACGAAGGTCATTTGAAAGTTTTACTGCCTGCAAGCCCGATCCATTTTGTTGACAAAAGGCTCTCTCAGGGCTCTTTAAGGTGCCCCAGCCTGCTCGACTTTCTCTCTGTCTAGCATTTCTATTTCCACTCCTCACCCCCTCCCACCAGACTAATTACTAGCTCATTAAGGCTGTCCTAATGAATTATGTTACAGCATTAAGAAAGGGCTTGGAATAAATGCTCATTTAGGTACAGGAGGAGGGACAGAGAGATTACAACTTTTGTCAACCTTGCCAGTTGATGCTAACTTGATCTGACCACGCTCAACACCCAGACCTCCTGCCTCCCCCACCCAAAATCATAAATATTTCAGCCGAAATGAATTTTAGATTGATATAAACATGCTCTTGGGAGGAATTGGCTTCCTAATGCCACAGAAAGAGGAATGCTTGGGAAGGTTATACAATGTGCACATCTGAGCCTGTGATCTGTGATCTGTGCTGCCTGTGCCTGCAAAGGGCTGAGGAGTAACTAGGGATGTTCTCTTGTTCAGGGCAGTCAGACAGCAAGGCAAACGGATGCAGCACTGGCCAGCATTTATTAATTAAAAGCACTTCTGTCATATTTTGGATGACTTACGAAGCTAGGCTGAACAGGCTCTGTTTAGCATCGTTCCACAGGGCACAGAGAAATTGTTCCCGTTTCTCAAACAGAAGAGCAGCATTTGTTCCACAAAGAATTCTATGACCCAACCAAACCCAGAAGCTGTGGAGGGGAGTGAGGCTATCCAGTTCACAGGTCAGGGCTGGACTCTTAACATGCTGCTTTCTCAGCCAGAGCTTTATCAAAGAGCCCTTGCCAGCATCTGCACTCAGCTTGGACACTTGAAGAACTGAAGTGTTGTCTCATTTTTTAAAGGCAAACCTTGCATTTTATTAATATCTTGAAATTCTTCTGTTCAGCAGGTATATATTGGTACTTGGGCTTTGGCTCTGGCCCTCCAGAGGGATTTTATGGTCTGCAACACCCCTCACGCATGTTTGCTTTTCTCCTCATCGGGTCTTTCGATATAAGCAGGTGTAACTGACTGCAGAAGAAATACAAGGACAACAGTGCCAAAAGTCTTTCCCTGAGACAGTGATGGCAAAATAAAAAAAAAAAAAAAAAAAAAAAAAAAGTGGTGCTTAAAATAGGCCTGAATTTCCTGAAAATACACTACCAAGACTAATTTTCACTACATGCCTATGAGGTTTTCAATTATGGTCAAGGTAGCAAATTGCACATACTTTAAAATCAGGTCTCTAACTGATAAACATATGCTAAATACACAAATTAACATAAAAGAGCTGAACAGGAGACAGATAAGAATTTATTCTATTCTCCTGGAATAATCTATTTTTCGAGAGCTCTAATTACTTTCAGATTTTGATGAAGAATCATTAAAAGCAGATCAGTTAATACAGTGGCCTCCGTATTACTGTGCTCGTGTATTACTTTTTTTTCCAAATGTTTCTTCAGAAGAAGTCACAGACAGCAGAAAATGCTCATTTTAAGGGAAATCTTTTAGCTGTGCCATACCGCATTTTTAATGGCTTCATTAGCACCAAGGAAGAGTAAATATACATGCAAGCCTATGTGCTGACATTTCCATGCAGACCTCAAAACCTTTTTAGCGGCACAGATAATAATTTAAGCTGTCCATTGAAATAAGAGGCTACACCAATCCAGAGCTTTTGTACTTTAACACCTGTCAATAGCTAGCTGCGCTGTAGCAAAAATTAAACAGGCTTTAGGCAGCTTGCACACCCAAGAGCAGTCACTTTCTGGTTGGAACTGGATTGCAACACCTGTTTTGTTTTGTTTTTTTTTAAACACCCACCCACCAGGATTTAGGAGATGCTACCTTTACTTTATGCCCATTCATCATCTTCTAGTCATAAAAATTAATAGTAATTGCATGCAAACTTGTGCGCACAGCTCCCTGCGCTACATAGACACAAGTATATATGTTGTATAAACAGACAGAAAATATTAGAAAGGCATTTTCCACACTAAGAGACAACCTAGCAGCCAAGCAGTAGATTATTCTTATCACTCTCTTGCAGTAAAGCAGGAGAGAGAAGGCAAGTGCACAGGAGGCAATTTCTGCCAGAGCAGCAGATCACAGAGCTGTTGCAGGACAAACAAAAAATAAAGTAGATTTGCCTTTCCTCAACACATCCCTCCCTCATCCCAAGTTTCTTGACTTTTTTTTTTTTTTAATTTGTAATTGGCTCTTTTTGGTCTTTTTTTTTTTTCCTTTCTTTTCCTTTAAAAAGACAAAGAAGCAGCTGATAGGGAAGGGGAGGGTCGGTGGGGGCAAAAGCCCTCCCTCTCCCCTTTAGGGGGGTAGGTACAAGCATGCCAGCAGCAGTGGCAGAGGCCATCCAGCCCCTGGCAGCAAGGCAGGTGGGTGAATTGGGTGGTCACTGTATCAGTTGGGGCCATCAGCAGGTCCCGCTGCCTATCAGTGCTGTGCCTGGCAGCTGGTGAGAGATACATTTAGATAAAGCAGCCAGCAATCGTTGATAACAAGTCCCTCAAATGTCAGGCAGCACAAAGGGCAGCATTGATTGCTGCTGTACAGCCCGCCTTTCCTTTTCTTTGGTGCTCTATTTTTCCCCCTCTTTTTAATATAGCAAAGACTCTGGCTGGGATAATCTGCCTGCAGAAAAGGCCATTGTGCTGCTACATGCATTGTGTTATTCACTAAATAGAATTTATCAATGTTTCTCTGATTCCCTTTCCTTTCTCCTCCTCTTCCCCTCCTCCCCCCAGCTGCTACCCAGCCTCTTCTTCACAGAGGTGGGCCTGATCCAGCAAAGGACTTACAGCGAGTCCTAGATCAGACATATGGACTCTTTGAAATCTACGGTATAGATTTCCTCCTCTCTCCCACAGCTTTGGATGGGTGCCTGAAGCTAACACTCATCTCAGCTTTCATTTATTTCTGACATGGAACAGACATAGCTGACATTTTGGGGCCATTTCATCCCAAAAGTTGAACCGATCTGAAAATGCAAAGTATTTTGTGTCTCAGGCACGCAAGATGTTCTCTCATTTGAGCTACTCATCTAGCCCTGGCAACTTAGAAAGCTCAAAGCCAACTCCTTTCGATACACAACCACATTCAGCAGAGACTGCTGCCTTGGCCAGGGACAAGGCACCTTCCGCCCTGAGGCAGCACCAGGACTTTGTGATGAGAAGCAGCATAAGATGCACAATGCAAAGAGATAAACTGAAGGTGCATTTGACATTAGAGGGCTCCTGTGCTCTAATTGCTGATGCCTCTAGTTGTTTTCCTTGATTTTTCATCCTCAGCTTCTCTTTTGAGAAAACGGGAATAACATGTTGCCCACTTCCACGTCCCAGCACTGGGCTGCAGCAGCCATCCAGTTGGTGTTTGCAAAGCAGTAGAGGTTACCAGCAGGCTCCCAGAGGGTAAAGCAGTCACACATTTCCAGTCCATTGTCCAAGATTGTGCCTCACCACAGCTCCCTTCTTCCCCAAGCCTGACAGAGAAAGCGGATCCAGTCTGCCACCTGAGAAGGAGCCTCAGCACTCAGGCGTGCATGCTGCATTCACATCAACATGCTTCCCTTCTCACTGTCTTTTCAACTGATGTGAATTTAAAGCCAAATCTTTGCTTCAATAATGAACAGACTGTTCCCAGCCATAAAAAAAAATTACAATCCCTGACACTTTATAATCATCATTTTAATTATTATAATTTTAGAACTCATACTTCAGCAATAATAGGGCTCAAACAAAAACTGTGGTGTCCCCAGAGAGATAAATGACAATGGGTTTTGTCTCATATACTTGCTATAATTACGACTATCTGATCTGATGCAGTTTTATACTTTTCCATTTTCAGCATTGATGGTTTGAATGCAAACCTCTCTGAGGGTCCTTTTGAGGCCTGGAGAATTGTATCTGGCTCCTTGCACAGAAGCTCTTGCATAAGGACAAGGAGTTTGAAAACATCCACCTCAAGCGGCCACGGCCATGAACGGCATCCCTGGGCAGCTGCTGCTCTGCAGGGAGAGCAGGATGCTCTCAAGGAAGGTGCTCAGCACTAACAACTGTATCAGCTCCTGAAAGCAAAGTGTGCAGGATGAGTCCTTGAGGGGACAGATGACATGGGCAGGACCATGAAATGGTGGATCTATCCCTTCCTTGCAGCAGGGAACAACATCTTGTTCCCTATTTACCAGGGTAAGGCAACATGATGTCCGTCCTCTGTCAAATCAAAGGTCTGCCTTGCCAGTCTCTAAAAACGGCAGGAGCAGCTGCCTGGGGATGAGTGTAGGTATCACCACCTGGTTGAAAGTGCAAGGGCAGGCAGAGTTACACTTCTGTGCTATATCCTCCTGGTGTCTGTCTGGAGACTGCACTTTCTGCTCTGGAGCTGCTTAGCAGTTCCTGATGGATTTTTCTACCCTGAGTTCGTCCTACCCTTTTTGAAGCCAGTTTTGCAGTACAAGTAAAGTTAAGTGTTCCTTTTCTAAAAAATAAATACTATTTTGACATAAGAAAGGAAAGTTGGCAGGGAAAAAGATTAAAAAAAAAAAAGGATTTTCTCCATGGAAATGGAGGTTGGCAGTTCCTGTAGCATAATGATCTTTCATAGTTTTTCCTTCAAATCTGGAAGTGAAGGGGACAGGAGACAGAGTTTGTCTTTTCAGCTGCAGCTTCTTTGATCAGCATCATTCACTCTGGAGAATGGAATATTGAATTCCTTTTGCAGTCAGGCTGTGCTTAAGCGTTTTTGAGTCTGGCTGCAGTTTGTGGACTTTGTGAAACCTGAGTATCCCTCCCACCTCCCCTCCGCCTTTCTTCCCTGACATAGGGATTTTCAAAGGGCATCATACTGGTTGACCTGAGAAACGGGATGTTCTAAAATGTCCCAGGCCATTGATCGCATACACGTGGCTATGCCAAGAAACTGAGCAGAGGTACCGCAATTCTTAAACTGGAGGGCTGGGTTCTCACCCCAGGCTCATGGGTAGAAGATGCAGGAGAGGGAAGTCATAGCCATGTATGGCCCAGGCATAAATTCAGGAACAATCTCTGTTGCTAAAGTGAAAGGACCTGAAGCAAAAAATCTATCAAACTCTTACAATGCAATTTTTGGCAAGGGACAGTATTTTCAATTATCCTGAATGCCTGTTAATGCAGATATAACCAAGTCTTCCAGTTTTTCCCATCGCAAACCACAAATTTCAGGAGTGTGTAAAACTCTACCATGCAAATGCATAGCCTGCAGTGAAACTTGGCGGATAAAGCTTCAGCCAGCTAAAGGTTTTAGAATAATCTTTGTTTAAAACAAAGTTAATTAAATTGAGTTTAAGCAGAGTTTCAACAGTTTTTAAGTTACAGAATAGTGCCAGGACTTAACTGCACCTTTTATCCAAAGATCTTTAAGTACTGAGGCATCGTGGAAACCACAGAGTGCCGCTGAGAGGTTCGTTCCCTCTTACACTTGCCCCAGAGCAGGAACATGAAGGACCTGGCCTGGGTGTCCCTCGAACAGGCTGCCCACAGCTCTCTGCATGGCTCTCTAATATCCAGCTGTTTCAGCAGCCACCACGAACAGCTGGGAGCGCAGAATCAGCTCCATGGGGTCCTAATGACTAGCCCCTCTCCTGCCACCCCAGCCCAACTCAAAGCACCCCATCCATCAAAAAGAGTTGCTGCATATTCACTGCATGCTGATCCCCTGCTCTGTGCAGCTCTATTTTGCCCAGGTGGAACAGAGCACATGATAAATCAGGGACAGGGAGTTTAAATGCTTCAGTTAAATTGCACAGTAAATTAAAGAAAAAAAAAATTAGGAATATAGTGCTGTTGTGAGTCAACTTTTGTACTAGGGAGGGAGATAACCGCTCCAGAGGCTCTCATTTTAAAATGTGCCTGTTCCCCAAGCTGAAAGTCTAATCAATTCATCCATACTGTGGACTAATTACTTTTGCTATTTTGTATTTCAGTGAGGATAGGGAGGTAACAAAATATATTTGGTGTGCTCAAGAGTGGCTACTCTACTACATACAACATAGAAAAATGACTATATTTTATCAAGGCATGAAATTGCTTTAAGAAACAGAAATAAGAAAAAATAATTTAGTGACAAGAGTGGAAAAAATACTGCCATGACAAGATACTTTCTAATAGTACTTAGCACCAAGTTTTTTAAGGACACATCAATCTCCCCATTTTATAGCCAAGAAACATTGAAAACTTGAAGTGATTTTGGCTTGTCCTAATTCAGAGATTTAACAAGTGCAAATTTCAGTTCAAGCTGACCCTGGCTCCATCTCCTTGCATACACCCAGCCCTTGCTGGTTATCTGACAGTGAGACAAATAGTCTATTGGACCTTTTGCTCTGTATGCAAGACTGCAGCCTCGAGAAAACCACAAGCACGCAGCAGAGTTTTGAATATCTACGTTCGCTTATCAAACAAAGAGAAGATAAACACAACACAGAAATTCTGCTTCTCAGGCAAGATACCAGTGGCCTCCCCGATAGCACGGGACTCCTCTGAAACCTTGCTGGGGCTGCAAGCCTTTTGCACACACACCCACCCAATAAGAGCCACAAAAGCACCACTCAGCAAATATTGGATTATCTTGATTTTGTGTGACTCCTTGTTCATATGCTTTACCAATGATTCAGTTTCCCTCACTGACAAAGGCTGAAACAGGCCATTGTGCCCAAGTTTCTTTCACAACACAAGCCTGAGCAAATTTAGGTAGGGCAACCCTTTGAGAGCAGTCATTTTGTCCCTTTAGGAAAACCATCTGCTCGCATTTGATAGGCACGAACAGCGGTACCTCCACCAGGATCCATCCTGTGAGGAGCTCAAACTATTTCAGAGCTATACAAATACTTTAGCCCTATGTAATTACAATAGGGGAAATTCTTAGAAAAGTCTTTTTACATGGATTAAACCAGGGCAGGGCCTATTCCTCTGTGTATGTGTGGAGATCTGGGAGTGTTGATGCTGGCTTGCACGGTGGTGCAAGGACCGCCAGGCATTACTGTAATACCAGTAACACAAGTAAACTCTGTCCCAAAGATGCTGGTATGACTTAAGAACTTTGGCTCAGTCCTCTCTGACACCTTTTGCAGGTATCTCAGAATCCCATTGTATTTACTAATTAGTTGCATTTTAACCTGTGCCCTTTTTGACCATTTTCAAACATTATCAGACAGCATGGAGGAAGGCCTGCTGAAAAACATGGTCCTGACAACATGGTATGAACAGGACTTGAAACTACTGAGCTACTGGCAGGAGCGTGGGAAGTTGTTGAAGACACCAGTCCCAAAGGCCCCATTGATAACATGCAGCAATGACTAGAGGAGATCATGACATTTTCTTGAGTCCCTGTGAAGTCCTGCTACCAAATCCTGCCAAACAGCACCAGCAACGGGAATGGTACAACCCTGAAATATGGCCACAGTCAGTGCCAATAGCAGATCTCCCGGGGTGGTGGTGTTACTTTCCCCAAATCCATTTGCCACTCACTCCTGCTGTAGGGTGCTCCCACCCAAGACCCCCAGCGTGAGGAAGCGCCCAACCACTTCTGCCTCCCATTGCTCTTGCTCCAGTAAAACCTTTTTTAGGCATTTCTTACCCTCAGGTGTGAATTTCACCTTTTTGCCTTGTGCCATCCAGGGCTGGGCAGGAGTAACAGAGGGGACACCGAGGGGTGAGTGGAGCTGTGTGTGGTTTAGTTGAAGCCCTACAAAAGCAGTCCTAGGACAGATCCCAATCACAGATCACCTTACACAAAACAAACCCTGAACTCATCCAGCACAGCTCCTGCAGCTCAAAGACATGAGCCGCAGAACTTCCTTCTATTTGTGGATATTTGAAAGACATCCATAAGCTCTGAAACTGTTTTCAGACTCAAAATGTAATAACAGGTTGAAAATGCCAATACAAAAGGACGGGAAGGTACTCAGAAGCATCTCATTTTGTCTTTGAGCGCATACCATATGGGGCTATAGAGAACGATCATGAGAAAGGAGGTAGTGAAGCAACCAAGAGTACAGTTCTGAAAAGCTGTATGAAAATATTATTTACGGTCTAAAATTATGTTGGGTCTCAGAAGTAAAAACCTAGAGGAAATCCATACCTCTATGGGTTATTAAACAGGACAATTAGGCAAGCAGAAATGTGGAATCATTGAAGAATTAACTGGTCAGTGAAAGTAGAGTGTGAGAAATTAGGAAGGAAGCAAATAGTTTTTTCCTCCCCTAGGAGAGCCAGGAAGGAAGAGGAAGTAGCAAAGGGAGGAAGCAAGGCAGCGAGCTGGCTCCCAAGGAGACCTGGAGTCGCTAGGAGCCTGAGATCAGACTGCTTTCATTTGGATCCACATGCTTATACAGAATTTTTACTTGGATGGAGGAAATTAATGAATTTTTGCCCCTTTTTTCTAGTCCTTTATACTGCTCTGGTGCACAAGGTTTCTACAATTACAGTGTCTTTGCAATGACAGCTGGCTTGGGTTTTCTGTCACGTGTCTGCTCCCTCCCTCACCACCATTTGAGTAGCTGTCATCCTCTTCGTCACTGCAAGGGAACAAATGCCTTCCCAACCAAGCAGGGATCTGATGTTCTATTTCTGTCTCTCTCCTCTGCAGCACAAGCGCTAGGTACCAGAAACAAGGCACTAAGATCAATTGTAACAAGTAAAAAAAAAAAAAAAGCAAACAAAAAAAAAAAAAAAAAAACCCACAGAAAATAAGGATTCAGAAAAAAAAAAAAAAAAGAAAAAGAAAAAAACCCTCAAAACAAACACACAGGCAGGTTTAACACACACACAAAGACAAAGAATGATCCATTTTGACTGGCTTATAAGTTTGTAAAAATGCTAATGTTTGCAGAGAGACAATGCTTTCATAAATATATATTATAAATAAAAAGAAATTAATTTTTCATCTCTAATCAGGGTAGATCTAGAAAGCAGTCAGCATGCTTCTGTGTCTTACAGCCTTTTCTTGAATCTGATACCTAATCCGAGTCTCAAATGCAGAGCGGCAGAATGCCAATGATCCAGGTAAAAATGCAAAAAGCAGCAGCAACTCTTGCCTGTGGCATTGTAAAAGTCGAACCACTGTAGCAGATCCTACCACCCAATAAGCAGGAAGAAGGGGAGCTCTCACCTCCTAGATACAGGCTGCTTTAAAAGATTTGGCATCAAGGCTGCAGCTCGCAGGCAAGAATTCACTCTCAACCCCCCTCAAGCAACTGGATGAAGCCAAGCTTTGAATGTCAGGCCCCATCATTGTAGGCACAGCACAAATGCCCTGCAGTAACGCCACCACCAAGGCAGCACTCAGTTGTCAGAGCACCAGCAGCACAATTCCTAAGAAAACCAGCAAATATGACAGCAGTTGAATATGAATCTGAAGACAAAGCAGAAATTGCAATTGATTGAGAACTTGTAAGTCAAGACTGAGAAAAATAGCAGTGTATAAAGGGCTTCTTAGTGCTGTTGCAGTAATTCACTGTTGGATGCCATGAAAACGAAGGACTGCCCAAGCTCCAGCAGGCCTGGCAAGGCTGGGCTTTCAAACAGCAGATCAAAAGCAGCAGCATGCCTTGTACTGAACTCCGATCAGTCCTGCCCAGGCACCCTCCTCAATACAGACTTCTTGCACCCTTTAGGACAAGATTTCTCTTTACTAACTCTGGCTATATAAAGGGTAAGCACATGAGAATAAACAAGTCATCTTGATTGAACAAAGAACAAATCACCTTGAGAGAACAAATCACCTTGAGAGAACAAATCACCTATGGATGACAAATTGCCCTCCTTAGTTCAGAAGTCCTTCTAAAAAGGGCTCAGTAGCCCTAAGGAGATACCCCTCTTTCAGTTATGGAGGGTGCCTAGACAGCTGTTTTAGGCCTGATGACTGTATTTTAGATGGCTAAAGTAATTTTAAAGGAGTCCAAGCCTGATTATTGAGCCTATATTCTGACTGAGCCTTTTCACCAAAATCCAATTCACATACTGGTTTCCTTTATGCAAACATCCAACAGAATGTAAGAAAAAACTATAATCTTATAACAAAATTAAATAGAGATTCGCCTTTCTTCTTTTTAGTGCTCTTTTGCACTGCTAAACTGGGAGATTGGGCTCCTGTGTTCTATGCTGGGTTTAGTGCTCTGTGTGGAGCAAACCAGCTCCACACATCAGACATCTAACATATGTTGTTTACATAACACTTTCAGCTGTGTTGCCACTCTCCCTGAACTCAACAGTTCCCAAAAATTTGGGATCTTGCAAATTGTTCTATCAGGATGAAGCATTTGGCAGTGGAGCGTGGTATCTGTTATAGAAACCCTGCTCCCTGACAAGGAACACCAAGTCCTGTTTGCCGGGTGTCACACGACAGGAGATCACTGCTTCATTTGCATCTTCCTATCAGCACACAATCTAAAAACACTCTCTCTCCTGGGCTTTTCAGAGTTACAGGAGGTGTCTGTGCTCAGAGTTTTCCTCTGTGCCTTTCTCCCTGTCATTCCAGAGGCTCAGTGGTTCTTCTGTGCCGTGGGTACCAGCAGGGTCCAGGATGTTCCTCTGACCTGGGCACTAACATGCATATAGACCATCACCTGAAGAGCATCACAATGTCCCAAAGGGTTTAACCACTCCTACTGTTTGAAGAGGAGGACAGCAGTTGTCCTTAAGCTCAAACTAAAGCTATCATTGGGTCATGCTATAGTCTGAGGCTGTGGTGACAGGAACTTTTTTTAGTGCATGCATGTGTGTGGTCATAGATTGGGCCAAGATGAATTGGGACCTCAGGATCACTGCAATAAATAAAACCATAACTAATAATATTAGCAGGACCTTTCTAATTTCCTCTTTATTAATTCTGATGTATATTCCCAAGAAAGATGTCAGAGTGATGTAAAATAGTTTGGGTCTTATTTAAATCATATTCTTTTGGACTCATGTTCTGTTACCTTCTGTATCTAGAATACTTAATGAGAAAACCATGTACGCTGCTACCTCCAGCTTCTTGTCACCATCACAGCATACTCACAGGGTTACTCATGTCATTGTTATAAAGTTATTAAAACCACATGGTACACAGAGACAGCCTACTTCTATTTCTGGTACCTGCTCAGCACTATGGGGAAAGCACCGTCCTTTCCTAAGTGGAGTCAGGCTCCCACAGAAACTATGCTGTTATCTTGGATTTGCCCTCTCCCAGCAGCAAGTCCCCAGTGGCCACTTGTGGGTGCCATAAAGGTGCATTTTCTGTCTTTGTAAGAGCCTGCTTCTGTAAAACAGGCCTTTCTTCTCGGGACTGGAGCTCTGAAAGCAAGACAAAAGCTGGTGTCCTGGATGGATGAAGTCCAAAGAGGTGGAGAGAACTCTGCTGCCCCTGCCTGAACCACTCACATCCAGCACACGCTCCTCTGAAATGTCCATCTAGAAAAGACTTTTACCCTGGCCAAAGCAAGAATGTTTCTTATCTGCAAAACCAGATTGAACTGCTAAAGCAACACTGTAAATAAGAGGAGAATGGGAAAAAAAGGGTAAAGATGCAAGATCCTCTCTACATTTCAAAACAAAACAGGACTCTTATTAACATTTAAATGAATAGACTATCTGGATTGTGAAATCCTTGTAGACGGTTGTACTCTGGACAGAAATGAATCTTGACCCTCATTACCCACAGCTGCCCTGCTTGTGACAGGGTGTTTGTGAAGCCAGAGAAGCAGATGCTCTTCAGACCAATGTCTCTTCTTTGGCTGCCTGCAGTCAGGAGAGACTAAACCTGGTGACCCAGGTATTTTTGCTGGGTTTATTTTCCTTAATAAATAACATTAATATTAATATATTGGCAACAACACCACACAAAAAAAAAACCCAAACAAACCTGGAGCAAGCCACTGGCACAGCAGTTAGCTGCACAGGTCAGCAACCTGCAGTGAGCAGTAATCTGCCTATTCTGTGTCTGAGGATTTAAGAAATACTCATCCCAGCCTGAATAGCCACCACATGCCTGCAGAGCTCCCACTGCCAAGAAGAGGGTTGTCACGTGCCTGGGGGCAGCCCTGCCAGCAGCACAACTGAGGTCTCTGCTTAATGCCTGCATCCCAGCTCTGCTCCTCCTCACCACAGTGCATCAACACCCAGACCTGCACTCCAGCCTGTCTGCAGCCTGGTGTGTGCACCAGCTGGAAGTAGAGCTTGGGAAGGAGGGAGGAAGACATGGCTCCTCCTGACTTACCAGAAAAACTGCACCAAGCAAGAGAGGCAGCGGGGACCAGTAACTTCAGGGTAAAGAAGGCAACAAGGCAGTCTTGGGAGAGGTAGGGTGTGGGAGGTGAGCTACAACTGTGGTTTCCCAAAGCTCTTGAAACTCTGGAGAGCTTCCTACTCCCTGATGTTTCAATCTCCTTCCTCCAGAAGTCCCATTATTCCTCTGGAAGCTCTAGAAACCATCTGTTCAAATGGAAATTATTTCTAGCATGGGCTGCATTATACGGGCGATGAGCACAGAGATACCACAGTGGACTTCAAATCCTTGGACTGAGATCTCCAAGTCTTGAGCTGCCTCTTCATAGCACGAGCTGTTGACCCACAGAGACAGCTTCAGAGTCATTCTCTATTAAGGTAATGACGTGCAACATTCTTGCTGGTACTGTTCCCACACTTTCTTCTAATTCCCTGTCTAGGCCTATTGAATGGATGCGGCTGTACTTCTGTGGCATTGCCAGCTCTTAGGGTTATATCATTAATCTAGTGCTGTAATCACAGCTGCAGCTGAGGACTCTCATAAGCGTCTTTCATGTTCATTGTTTCTTTTCTAGTAAGTTTTTAAGCTCTTGAGGAGAAGAGCTGAAAACATGAAATGAATACACATCAAACCATGAAGCACAGGGCAAAAAAACTCCTGCAAAAAGTCATGACTTCACAGCTCAGCGTGTATGCTGAGGGCACAGCTGAGGCTGGCAATGCTAGAGGCCTTGGTTGCTGTGATGTGAAATACATGCCCAAAATTAAGAAAAATTTGTGTGTGCCGGTGACCGCAGGTGAACTGCAATTAGTCACAGGCAATGACAACAAAACTTCTACTGAAAGAGCAGCATCAGAACTCACAGGTTGGAAAAAAAAATTAAAAAGAAGAAAAAAAAGGGAAAAAAAAGCAGCTGAGCGGTGATAAGAGAGAACATGCTTGCTCACCCAAACACAAGTCTGAGTCAAGCCGAACCTTGTTTCTGAAGAGGAGTTTCAGGTGTCTCTGCTAATCCTCCTGACCAGCATGAAGGCAGCCTTAGTCTGTATCTTTTAAGCATGCTTTGCTGAGGAGCTTGCCCATGAGGACTTACGTGGGGTCTCAGCTGCTATTAAAAAAACAAAAAAAAAATCCCTTAGCTTGTGTGTTATAGCACTTTCAACTGACACAGGCCAGCTCAAACAGTACAAATGAGCCATTTGCATAATCACACTTCAGAGTGGAAGGAAATGAGCATCACTGCAAAGCCACCAGCTCAGACTCCTTCCCTAACCCTCCAGTGGGACCAGAGAGAGAAGCCACTAAGGAAGAGCTCAGCTCATTAACAATGGTGGTAGTAAGAGCCCCAGAAGTTTCGGTCTCAGTACATAAGCGAGCACAGCACTGACATGGATGCAGCCACCTTAGTGTAATTTCAGTGCAACCTCAATCTCTTGAGCTGTATTGACTTAATGTAAAGATATATTACCTCAACTTTACAGTAAAGGCACAACTTCAGCATTTATCCTCTGCTTTTCCACGACATTTGCTTATTTTACACAGTGTAAATTCAGAGACTGGAACATAATCTTAACTCAAAATCATTCACTGAGACACACCTATTGAACGCCAGTGGACAGAGCTTTTGTTCAAAATTCAAAGTCTCAAAATTTCCAGTAATTTTGTGGACAATTAGTGATCAAAACCTCCAATTTCATGAAAATTGATTTTAATTAAAAATAGGTATTCTTCCGAAACTTATCTACAAAGGCTTAGTGTCAGTGTGCCAGCAAACTCATATCTGAACTCCCGGCATCATATGCTGTACCTTTGAAGCTGAATAATACTGGTCTTAGATCACCACCTGAATGATCTTTTAGACACAAAAAAAATAATATCAAAATATAAAGTTACACAAAATGACAAAAAATTCATTTTAAGGACTCACTATCCAATAGAAGACAATCTTCGACATTCACTCTCCTGTAAGAGGCAACAGCCAGAGGGTTTTATCCAACTTGAATCTGAAGGAATCATCTCTGCCTGGGTCTCATGGGATGCTTTCATGCAAGTTCTGATATTGCAAAGCCATTCAGTAGGTGATTATGTGATCAAGACGTTGGAGAACTATAAATGGTGTGACTTTCACAGCCTACCAAAAACCTGAACTTTCTGTTCTGAAGGAAAGGAACAGAACTGAGAAGCAGTAACTGCTAGGCATACCCAGCTGTAGAGAGCAAACCTGGGGAATATAAAATAATACAGGCAACATATTGGAGTTTCAATAAGGACCAAATGGAGCAATAAAGGATAAGAAACAAACAACCCAGAATTGGATTACCAAGTACAGTCTTACTAGATTCATGCTCTATATCCTACTTTATATTAGATTTCACCAGAGGAGAGAGTTTAGTATGAGCTGGGGAAGAAGGGCTACATGTGTAGGTGTGTGTGTGTTGAGGGGTGGGAGATCTTAATGATAACACAAATGAGAGTTAATTACAAATGTTTCTCGAGTGACTGTTTCTTATTTTAGTCGCAGAAAAATCATTTACTGTAATAGTTTTCTTTAAAAAGTGTAGAGAAATATTTTTCCTTTCAGCTGTTTTGCAGGGAGCAGAAAACAGGCAGAAGCTGTGATAACAGAATATAATTATCTACTATCTTCAGAGAATTTCAACATTGCTTTGAAGCTGCTGAGATACACTTGGACATACCCATTAGGACCTCTTTTGGTGAGACAGGTGGAACAATAAGCCTCCTTATTCCAAAGGCTGCCATACAAGACATTTGCATTTCCGAGTCAAGGAGGAATCATTCTTCTCTTCTTTTATAGGCAGCAGAGATTTCTGTCTCCTCTTGCCTTTTACCAGCAGCCAGCTCAACTGGGGCAGAATAGTAAAACAAGAGCTGGTCATTGCCATCTTTTACAGCATGGTACTATCAAAGCAAGTGACATGATGCCAGGGCTGAGAACTCTCACCTTTTAGTCTACTGCTGGGAGAAGTTGTAAAGTCACAGCCCTGGTTAGTGAAGTCAAGCAATGAATATAATTTAAATGAAACATTTAAAGGGCTATGCTAAGGTCCCACTATTTCAGCCAGCCATATCCAAGGAGATTCTCAACTATCACATGCCACTTCTGCCCCAACCCTGGAAATCCGACAGCAGCATGAGGCCCTGATAGACAACTCTATTAATGGAGAATAAAAATGGTTAATAGAATTAATCTGTTACGCAGATGCTGATGACCACATGCGTCTCCATTTGTCCATAAAGTGAGAAAGCAAGCAACTTGCCTACCAAGGGAGACACCTTCTGAACATGCACCACCTAGTCCCCTTCCAAGAACCAGCAGTCAGCAAATTAAACTCCAAAGAGACTTTTTGTTGTTGTTTGTTTTTAAAAAAACTACTGCTCAACTCCACAAGTCCTGTCAGTTCTAAGCTACAGCCCTTTCCCTTCAAAGGCCCAGAGATGCAATCATGTATTATATCCAGGTTGGTTCATATTATTTTAGGGATTTTTCTAAGAAATATGTTCATTGACCTAAGCAACTAGTGCAACTAGGTTTCCCTTGTGTGCTCTGATAATGACTTTTACCTAGAAGCAGCTGGGAGCCAATAGATCTGATGTCCTTCTGGAGAAGCTTCTGTTCTTAGGAAGGCCAATCATCAAATAGGACTCATTTTTCACCTGAGACAAGAGAGATGTTGAGGTCTTATAGATCTGTATGGTGGTAAAGTTTTTCAAATAGCAGAGAACCAGCTTTCAGTGACTACCTCCCTTTTCAGGTGGAAAAGACATCTTTGAGAAGACTATTTATTACAGTGGTAAAAAGAAAAGGGAGTAGGACACAACGAGACAATTAGTACTAGAAGTTCCCTTTGTTTCCTGAAATATAACAGCAGTTCAGATATATGTCTTCCATTTCTGTGGTACAAGACGTCACAATTACAGGTGGAAGACTTATTTCAATGAAATATTTTGTTGTTGCTGAAAACCAGCAATTTCCATTAAAACAAAACATCTGTAGGCACACAGCAGTTTCAGACACCTACCAATGGAAGAGTAGGAACTTGCCAGATTTATTGTCAAATTTCCAACACAGGACCCCTGCAGACAAAATGCTTCTGAAGCAAGGCAAGATGTCTTCCAGGCTTCCTGAGATCCCAGACTAAGCAAGTAGTCCTTAGCGGGGAGATAGGAGTCCCAGGAGCTTTGGACTCCTGTCCTGCCCATCATAAAGCTGGCAGCCCAGAAACCTTGGCTGAACCAAACCCCAGAATTGGATTTGAATGCTATGCTAAAATTATTTTCCCAAGTTTTCAGACCTGGTTTTTCATATTTTTCTTTCCCCAAATATTTCAAAAAGTCTACTTAAATCCAGAAAAGATTGTTTTCCTCTCCCAAGTATCCCAAAGGATAGGAAAGTAATGGTTTCCTTTCAGCTCTAAACATAATGCAGTCTTTTGCTTTACTAATTTTCATAGAATGGTTTGGGTTGGAAGGAACTTTAAAGATCATCTGGTTCCAACCCCTTGCCATGTGCAGGGACACCTTCTGCTAGACCAGGTCGCCCAGAGCTCCACCCTACCTGAGCTTGAACACTTCCAGGGTTGGGGCACCCACAACTTCTGTGAGCAACTTGTTCTGGTGCCTCACCACCCTCAATTTTGACTATTTTGTAAGTCATCCCTAAGGAGCTTGCTCTGGATGACTGTTGCCAGACCAGAATCCTGCATCATATTAGTAGTGCCCCTAAGTTCTTCTTGATAGTGCTGGACAATAAAAGTCTAATGGCAAAGGGATAAAACATAAAGGCAATCTCTCCTTGTTTATGAGTGACTTCTGGGTTGCCTGAGTACTGGCATCCTACTCTTCAGAGAAGTCCAGCATAACAAAGGAGCCGTTCGGTAGTTTTTCCCCAAGGAAATTGCGTAAATATGAGAAAGGTAGAGGTAGAACAAATTGAATCACAACATTTAGGCCTTGAGCTGTAGGGCACGATCGGAAAGGGAAAGGAAACCTGATGTCCTGCTTCCTATCAGGTACTGCTGCCAGAAGAAGGAAGCAGGAAAAGAAACCATGCCAGGACTTTTCTGGCTTGCTTACTGCAAGGGGAAGATCAAAGTTACGTGAAGGGCCATGAAAGCCATTCATCTTCTTTACACTTTAGACTTGTCTGGCAGGACAAAAATGAGAATAAAGACAAGACCACACCATGAAACTGCCAAAGCAAAATCCTAAAGCAAGATGAACACAGCTATTTCAAGTTTTATTGTTAAATGGATCACACTTGCAAAGCTTTCAAGAACCTAGGCCAGACAGTATGAAATCTCAGATCAGGATTTCTGATGAATCTGAAGGCTAAGATAGGATTTTTCGTCAGACCCGTGTAGTACTGACTTGGTACTTGGTCATAGTTTCCCATCCACAACCAAAGGTTAGTATATTACCTAGATTTGCCTTAATTAAAAAAAAAAAAAAACAAAAACAAAAACAAACAAAAACCAAACCAAAAAAAAAAAAACCAAAACCACAACCAAACCACCTTATGAATACTTCTGAACACTGAAGCATGACATGAATGAGAGGAGGAAACAGGCTGTAGTCCCACATCCACCCACCCAGTTAGCCCTGCTCCTTGGGGCACTCGTGGTACCTACATGATCCTATTCGAGGCCCACAGTCATGCAGTCCGCTGTCTCAGGCTTTTGCTCTGCTATACTCAATATCTAAGAAGATGTAGCCAGACTAAAATCATTGCATGAATATCCTTTTTTATTACATTTTATTGTAATAAATAGGTATTTATATGTATATATATTATATATGTACATATAAATACATATATGTAATATTAATCTCTACTTAGTCATGTGCACTTTCCAGTTTCATATTAGGCCCACAAAGAGCTGAGCTGCCCAAAAGATTTCATCAAAGGTAAAAGCAGGAGAGAATAAGTAGACAACTTTAAAATATAGTTATAGAATATATATGTCCTGCTACAATGTAATTAAAGCTTAAGAAGTTCATAAGCCCTTGTTAAGTTATTAGAAATTGCATTAGCATGACAATGGTGACTCACTTCTTCCCATGTCATCCAAGCATTATAAACTGTGGGTGGAGGTGAGATTTTATTTAAAAAATTTTTTACAAATAACTATTAGGACATAATTATTACCCAGAATAACTGTAAAGAGCCAAGGAGTTCTTATTATTCAATCGATTGAAGAGTCACAAGATGAAGGAATTAACAATGCTAAATGACCTCTTCTTCATTAATAGGAGAATCAAACTGTACAAGATATATTAACGAGACAGTGGAATCTGCTGAAAGGAATTTTATTGAATTCAAAACTTGTAAGAATCTAAGCACATTAAGTGGAAGAGCATTACAGTACTTCCAGAGGTCAGCTGAAGCACAGGTATACACACAGGAGCTGTTTATTTAAAGAGACATTTTTCATCAAATGAACATTGGTATTTTACCCTTGCACTGACATCACTAGTTAGCCCAGCTCAACAACCCCCTGTTTCAGCTAGGAAATTGTCATACCATTGCTCCTCAGTAGGCATCTATGGTAGGTTGACCTTGGCTGGACACCAGGTGCCCACCAAGCCTCTCTATCACACCCCTCCTGATCAGAACATCAGGGTAGAAAAGATGAAAACAACCTTGTGGATCAAGATAAAGGCAGTTTAATGAAGCAATAGCAACAGTCAAACGCTCAAAAGCAAGGGAAAACAAGAGATGTTATCCTCTACTTCCCATCAGCAGGTGATGTTTAGCTGCTTGCTGGGAAACAGGGCTTCAGTACACGTAGCAATTGCTTTGGAAGACAAACTCCAAATAACTAATGCCCCCACTTCCTTCTCCTCTCTCTTAGCTTTTATATCTGAGCATACATCATATGGTATGGAATATCCCATTGGTCACTTCAGGTCAGCTGTCATGGCTGCATCCCCTCCCAAGATCTTGCCCACCCCCAGCCAGCTGAGGCGGGAGGGGGGGAGGCTGGAGAGGCAGCCTGGATGCTGTGCGAGCGCTGCTCAGCAGCGGTCACCACACTGGTGTGCTGCCACCACCTTTCTAGCTACCAGTGCAAAGCACAGTGCTATGAGCGCTGCTGTGGGACTCAGCCAGACCCAATACAGCACCATGAAAACAGATGAACAGAGCCCACCGAACAGGCAGCCAAAAAGCAGCCACTAAAATTAGCACTTCTGTAACTGTTACCTGTAAGGGGCTAAAGCTTCCTTTTTTCCACCAACATTATTTTGAAAGAATAAAATGGAGACAGTAATCAGTAGATGGAATTCTGGCAGCAGCACCTACTAAATTCAAACCCTTGTTCTGGCCTCCTCCATATAATTGTTCCTCGCTCAAACTATCTGCTCCCATAAACATTTATGATTTCCATGATAGGAAAAAAATCTCCTAATAAGATCTAACAGAGCATAAACAACTTCCTGCTAACTCTTCTCATTGATCCTTCAACTCAGAGGTAAGATCAAGTGCTGGCATCCATTTGTGCTGCAGAGCAGCAGCATCAGAAAAAAGGGAAACAGCCCTTCAGAGCTTGAGGAAAGGAAAGCCATATTTTAGGTTTCATTATGAGTAAAGCTAATGGAAGATCAGTTAAATATTTGTCCATCACATCCTATATGTTATTATATCTGATGCAATATTCTAGAGCAATACATTCAAAGTAATGTGGGTACTGATTCCTATTTTAATCCTATCGTGTTTATCCACACACAAAACACCAAACATATTCCTCCTGCTAAGATAACTATGTTAGATGATAGAAAAGGAAGCTGTGCAAAAGACCACATGGTTTTATCTCTCCTTTCCTATCTGTATTGGACCTTATACAAAATGATCTCTTGCCTTTTCAGAAAGACAGTTGGTAGGCATGTATAGGTATACAGCAGAGAAAGCAAGGAGTATAATCACTATGTACAACACTGGTGTGTGTTATTTGGTGCCTAGCAGTGGGCATATAAAGGGGATTTGATGGGCAGACTTACAGGCAAGGAAGCAGCAATCCAGGAAGCTTCTTCAAATGCACTATATAACATACATAATTGAAGTGAAGTTTTCAGAAGTTTTTGTTTCTGTACCCAGCTTAGTGCCAGAGTTTTTGGAAACCAGCTTCATAAACCAATCACAATGATTTTAATTAGAAGTGAAAGCAGCTTACAGTATGCAAACACACGGTAGGTAGAAAGTATACCTCCAAGCTGATTAGTACTTCTTCCTCAGAATTCTGCAAAGAAGAGTCAAAATCCTACTTTTATAAAAATAAAAAAGCCCAGGAGACAGACATAAAATGAAACTATTCATTCAGACATAACACAGAAGATTTTGGGGGGAAATAACCCATTATTTTGCAGCTCTGGAAGCTCCACATATACACACAAAGCACATTAAAATACTATTATTTCCAGCTAACCACACTTTCTGCCAGAAGTTGCCCCCTCTGCAGGAGTCTGTTGAGAGGGCCATGTGCCCTTGCTTAGGGCAAACTGCTCCCAAACTCGCTTTTTGTTTTGTTTTGTTCCACACAGCTTGCACAGGAGCAGCTGAGGCAAGTGTAAGTCCTCCCAGTTCACAAGCACGGGAAGAGCAGCAAGGGACAGTAGTGTCTGCAGACAACAAGACCCATCTTACTGGTTCAGACTAGGTTTCCAGCTCAAGTACTTCCCTAAGCTGCTATAGGAAGATCTACCCATACATCTCTGAAAATCCTAATCTCTGTGCCACGTTCTGTCCTTAATCACACTCAGTGCCAACCCATAGATAGATTTATCAATATTTTTCATTGCTACTCTTCACTGACATATTCCTCCAATCCTAGGCTCTTCCTCTAGGAAAAAAGAAAACCTATGCAGAGGGGATCCCAGTAAGTCAAGTGGGTATCCAGCTTCACAGTACACCTGGAGAAAAAAAAGCCACCATGAAACCTGTTGGACTGTTCTCTCAACTCTGCCTGAGATTTATTGGGGGATAGATACTAAGGAAATCACAGTCAGTGCCTCAGTTTCCACTCCCGTGATTCAAGGATATTACTACTGCACAACGCCATGAGGGTACGTGAGGTTTAGTTCAGTATTCATATGATACTCCAGGTTCTAAAATGGGAAGCTGTATATAAGTGCAACCTATTAGAGTATTACCAAAACTGAACTCAAACATCAAGGGAATGTTTTAGTGGAAAAGAAATGAAAATAATTTCCCTTTGTTCTCTAGATTCCAAGATATGAGTAACACTGTCAAATACCTCTAGAAAATAACATTCAGTGAAGAAATGAAGGCTCCCTTTTGTGAAGACTGTTTCATTATGAATTCATTTCATTCTGAGTCAGAAGATTCATAAGCCTTTCCTGGTTTTTGTTTGCGTGCTTTTAGAAATGTTTCCCTTGTTGTCATATTCCCCCTTGCCAACACAGTAAGAATAGAAGTCCTAATGCACTGTATTACGAACTACCAGCTTTATTAGGTTGCATAGACATTATCACAGATTTAATCTGTTAAAGCCATTAGTATTTGCAAAGTATGGAGCAATTATCATTTTCTAGAGCTAAAGAACAAACAGAAAACAATGTTAAGATGTATAAATAAGACAAAGTAGAAACTGGAATACTTCAGGGCTTTCCAGGGTGATTTTATATTAATCAGGGTTCCTCTCTTCCATCCCTTTGTTATTCCCCTCTTTTTCCAGTCTCATGCAGTCTTTCTTTCCTCACTTCTCCTGTCCCAGAGATAAGATTCAATTACAGAGAATATAATGAGAAATTTTTTTATTGAGGCCAGACAACTAACAGGTCTCTCAGGACTGAGGGTACTGCCTTCTCTACCACAAAGGTGTTGGGTGGGGAAAGAATGTTTGCTTTTTATTTAAACTGAGATAAACTTGGCATGGTTATCTTGCTGTAAGATGCAAAGGGCCACAGGTGCTTGCGGGCTTTACTAATAACAGCTAGGCAAGGTCAGCACTATTCTAGACCCTCATGACTTGACCTCAGGTAATTCACCTCGCAGTAAAACCAAAATGCCTTGGTGCATCCACTGCCTTTTCATTGTATAACAGCCGTGGTATGAGTTGTTCTATGTTAAAAACTGCTTTCTTATCACTGAAGACAAAGTAAATTGTTCTGCCTAGCAATAGCTTTAAGGAGCTTCTATCTAACCATGCTCTGTAAGCACAGGGTTTGCCTACAGCATCCCCCTCAGTTTAAACCAGCATAAATACTTAGGTGGATTGGCACTCAAGCTTTCCCAAGGTGCATGTCTAATCATAGAAATTCTCTCTCTTTGGCTTTGCAGCCTTTTTCAGTATTAAAAAAAACCCCAACAACCAGGTCTCCACCAAGAAGCAGGACAGATGTGCTTCATTTTTAGTAACAGAAAAACCTCAACAGGTTCAGATAAGCACACGGGCTACCCATTGTCCATAAAGAGGGAGCTCCTTGGGTAATGGACTCTCTCAGAAATACTGGCCCTGCTGAAATAAATGTCAGGGCTCACATTAAATTCAACAGAGTGGCAATTTTACCCTCCCTAAATTGCCAAAAACTACAAAATTGCAGTGCATATCCTTGAGAATAGACAGTCCAGAGATTTCAAATACTTTTGTTTAGTCAAGCTATCAGCACCTCACAGAGAAGTTTGGCCACAGGGTGTAAATATTTTTGCTTTAGGTGAAAAGGAGCACACAATAAGAGGCATATAGTCATTAACTTTACTGTAAAAGAAAAATGTTTTAGTCTGAATGTAAACAGTGCTCAAGTAACTTACTTTGGTCATGGTCATCCTCCCCAGATTTTTAGGTGGTGCCTGTGCGGACAAATACATTTTCTTCATCTGCTTTCTTCTTCTTCTTCCCCCTTCTAGCAAACTTTTGGATAAATTTGAAGTGGGACTTGGCTTAGGCCAGTTTTAAGCAAACTGGACTTAAAAACTCACTACCATACAAGATCACTTTAGAAGTAATCTTTTGAAGATGTTGTTCACCAGTTACCTCCATTTTTTCAAGACAAAGGGTTAGCTCACTTACCTTACCACATGAAGTAGAAAAGAGGGGTTTTTTTGGTCAAACCCTAGGAAGAAATACTGTTGTTATAGGCAACACTTAATAATGATAGCCTTAAATGCATCTTCTTTAAAAGCAAGCTGGGAAGCTACACCAGAAGGCAGGTTTGCTCCAGCTCAGAAGTCCTCCTCCCCTGTGGCATAGCCCTCAGGATGGCAGAGATTACTCTTTCTGTGATCTGATTTGATGTTGTTGGAAAAAAAATTTTTACTTTAGTTTAAGAAAGGGGGGGGGGGGGGAGTGGGCAGGAAATATATCCATGTCCTGCAATTTATATTTCACTGACATTTCCTCAGGTGAGAAAAACTTTTAACTACCAATGACCTTACTAGCAGCTGTTGACAGTTACTAATGGATGACAGCAGTAAGAAATAAAATAAATTTAAAAAATAATAAACAAGCCTTTATCATAAGGGCAACTTTTCATTTTAAATGCAGTGCCTTTTGGAATTACAGGTGACTTGGCTGGGTTTCAGGATTAATGATTACTCACTTGTCAGGTTCAGTATGTCTATATATCGTGCAGTTTACTGAGACGATGCAATCAAAGCTTCCCCCCTTGAGTTTGGAATGACCCTTTAAGGACTTAAGAGAAGTTTTAGAGAGAGAATTAAATTCACAGGTGTGCCTATAAAATTAAACTGCTGCTTTTTGATAGACCCATAACTTTTCTGAGACATTGAGTTTCTTCAGAAAGATTACAGCCTGACCCAAACAAAGCAGTGACTGTAAAAATTGTGAAAGCTACTACAAAACAGATGAGTGCTCTTATCAAAAATTGCATAATATTTCAAGAAGCTTGCATTTAATTGTACACACAACCAGAATAATGTTACTGGAACATTATAGTCAGAAATGCACACACACACACCAAAACACAAGCTTTCTCCTCCTAGCTATCTAAACCCCAAAGCACCTGGTAGACTGTGGTCATAATCTGACTAGTTATGTTTTTACAGGTTAACTTTATTTTCTGAAATATTATTTAAAGAAAGGCAGAAATACCTACTCAGCTATTGGGGCGAAGCTGCCTGCCTGCAGGACTACAGTGATGTACTATGTGGCTGAAGGACCAGCCCTCAGGACAGAAAACCCTGTTGTCCTCCAGCCCTGGTGATCATTAAGCAATTACACAAGCTCGTGCAGCTTGAAGCTATCCATGTCTTCAACCAGCATGAACAGAGGGCTCAGGTGCCTGGTTTAGCTGGAGCCAAATGGTGATCTTTCACTGAGCAACCTTCAGGGATGGTTATTCTGGCTGATGGGCAGTTGGGAGCGCTTCTGATATCTTCTGCTGGCTTAAATGTGAGTTTCTTTTTACAGCACTATCTCCCCTGTGCTGTTAACCTAGCTGCCAACTCTGGGTGCACAGCAGGGCTGTGGGGGAGAATGACCGTGACAGCAGCACTAGCTGCCACCTGTGCCAGCTGCCTCCTCTCTCAGGAGATACCAGTGACACAAGAGCAATGGCTGAACAGAACACACATGCTTTACCAAGCTGTCCAAGTTTATAGTCTAATCCACCAGAGTCAACTGAAACTGGTACCAGTGTATGTCACCCTTGGCCTGGGTGGTACGTGGTGGTACAGAACTAACTATATGCTGAGTCTGCTCCTGAGTATAAGCCAACTTGTCCAAATATTAAAGGACTCCAGGTGCCAGAAAATCAAAAGCAAGGTTAAATAGCAACATGGGTGTATTCAGAGAAAACCGAAATAACATGTGAATCAAATTCCTTCCTTTCTTAGCTCATGGTCCACTTATTGCAGAAACGACTGTACAAGGTTAAAACATCATTTCCACGCTCACCATCAGTTACTGTGCCCCTGCTGAAAGTCCAAACTGACCCAATAGAGGTGGCAAAATAGGCTATAGGGACAATTCGCCTGCCACCCCAGACAATGTTAGCTTCACTCAGCACAGAAAAGCAACAGAAGTACCCCAGGGACCCAACACAGGATCATTGAGGGGCTTTCCTGGGCCATCCATCAGCCTCCATCAGCTCAGCTGCAGGCTTGACAGCCACCTGCTGAGGAACAGTAACAAATAGCCTAAGGATGGGAAGACCACAAGTGGGCCCAGCTGTTTCTATCATTAATAGCAGAGTTACTTTAGGTGAGAGACCTATTGCCACCTGCTGCCACCACTCCCTATACAGAAGGCAATGGGCTTATCTGTTACAGTTGAAGAGCTGAACCCAGATGAAGCTGCCTCCTGTGGGGGGAGTGGTGGTGGTGGGCAGGCAGTACCTACATACAGCATCTTTGCATTGGCATGAAGAAGTCTGTAAAATGGGTTTTGTCGGCTTATGAAGACTGATGAAAAAAACATTCTTGGCCAAAACTGCCAAGCTGTTACAAACAGGGCTGTGTCTGAAGCCAGCATGCAGACATGGCTCCATCTTCTTCCTGTCACTACTGTGAGATTTCCTATGTGGTAGTTTTCGAAGAGGAAAAGCTGGGTAAATGCTATAGACTGAGGCAGACATTCATCCTTCAATAAGAAGCAAGCCTACAGAGAGCAAACCTACAAAAACCAAAGGTGACAGATGTTTTGACACAGCAGTGATGTGGACAGCTGCAAGGCTGTTCCAGGCTGGTCTGTCTCAGCTGTCATGCAAACTGGTGAATGTCTCCTCTCCTCTTCAAAGCAAAGCAAACCAGCCCATGCTGTGGTCCTCCAGCACAGCCCCCAGCCCCGGCACAGATCAGCTTTCCTCCAGGAGACCTCTGCTCATCCATCAGGCATCTGTCACCCACAGCCCCACCAGTGCTGTTTCCGGCAGGGCTCTGCCCAGCTGCCTCCTTCCACCAGAGGAAGGAAGGAGGTTCCCCAGACTCTCAGTACTCTGTGAGATTAACGGCCAGCATGGGACAGATGTTGTGCTCTTTGGCTGGCTGGGCTATTGACCCTTTGCTGTGGTATTCACTCAGCTGCTTTTCCTCCCACCTTTGGATATAGCAGTGTTGTCTGGGCTTTCCTGGACAAGGCTGGTGCCTGCTTAGAATAGATTTGGGCTGTCTTACACAGGTGGAGAGGTGTCCTTTTAGAAATCAAATGTGTAAGTGCAAGTTGTACCAGCAAGAAGTCAACCGTGCTGGTTATTAAGCGACTCTTCCTACTGCCAGGGGATGCTGTGCTGGGGCTGCTGCATTCTGCCACCACCAAGTAAGCATTAGTGCCGGTAGTTGCCCTCCTGTTCCAGCCAAACTTTTTCCTCTCCAGTAATTTCAAAGCTTGTTCAGGCTTGTAGAGGTATTTCCCTGAAAGTACAAGCTTGGGGCTGCCACATCTTTCTCACGCAGACTTCTCACAAGGTGAATTGGGAAGGGTGTAATGGGTCTTTGGGCCATGGCATCAGCACCATAGTGAGGTTCCCAGTGTCCTCACACCTCTCTGTTGTACACCAATACAGACACCACAGTGTCAACTGTGTGCTTTTTAAGCAGCAAGGACTGGTTAGGATTTTGTGTCTGCTGGTTCATTTATAATAAAAAAATTAAATTCTGGAAAAAAACACATGATGCAGGAGCTTTGATCTGGGACTGAATCCAGCTCAGACTTTAGAGGACACAAGTTGTGAGGGATGTGTCATATTAGCAGCTTGCAGCTAATGGGCTGGCAGAGGCTGGAAGCTGCGCTGGCTCATTGCCCAGGGCCCGTGGAACTGCTCAGGTAACAGCCTCCAACGTCTCAGCCAGTGGACCTTGACAGTTTCTTCATCCAGAGGTAATTAGCTAAAGTTTTCACAGTGCACCAGCTTCATTCATAGATACGGTCATCCCCCCTCCTACCTCAGCTGTTTAATGTCTTCCTTGGATCACAAAAATACCCGCGCCAGTGCCAGAGGTTAATGCCTATTGCAAATTTCTAAAGGGTAGTAACGGCCTTTCTGTATCAGGCACAAACAGAGCAATAAGCACTGGAAGGAAACAAACAGAGCAGGCAAGAGAAGACTGTCTGACTGTCCTTTGGGCAAAAGGACACCATAGAACCCATTCACCAGGAAAACATCATAAGAGTGGCATGCAAGAGCTTGTCCCACCAGCTTGTGTCGGAACCAAACCCAGCAGAAAGGCTGCAACATAGTTTAAGACATGCATTCATTACAGCCTGGCATTAACAGGCAAGGTGACTCCCCACCCAACTCAAGCTAGAAGGGGATAGTGAAAAAGTTAAAAATTATGAAAGAGGAAGGGGAAAATAGCAAGCAATTGCTGTAGATTCTGCTTGCATTGCCTTGGACAAAAAAAAAAAGTAGCTCATGAAGCTAAGAAAAAAAACCAAAAAACCAAGTATTTAGCTTCATTATGAGACCCTCCTGCAGCAGACAAGAAAGCCATACCATCTGATGAAGCTGAGGTCAAATATGCAGCCAAGCCAGGCTGCATTACACAACATCTGACAGACACAAAAAAAAAAAAAAAAAAAAAAAAAAAAAAAAAAACAAACCAACCAACCAAACAACAGCAGAGTAGAAGAGGAGGTACTGTAGCCTCTGGCTTTCTAGAGCCCTAACTCACACAGCCATTTATAGCTGAGCCAGCAGCTCTTTTTCCACAGTATCTAACACTGTCATCGAACACCTGGATCCCTCAAGAAACCATAGCACCTGTCATCACAGCACTATGTAATTTCTAGAAAAACAGCACACTTCAGGCATGGAAAAGAGACAGTCTTAAGCATAAATCTTATTCTGAAGTAGGTTCCTGGTCATTAGATAGTTTCTATCACTTAAAAGAAACCTAGGTGCCTAGATGAGACTATTCAAATGAGGGAAAATTTACAAGTCACAGAACAGAGGTGGCTTGTAGGGTAGAAATGCATAACCTCTCTTTCCCTGCACAGTTTACCTGGTCTGGAAGGAACACCATATCTTTTCATTAGCTTAGCTTTCACTGCCTCCAGTGCAAGTATTTTGTACACCCTAAGCTGGTTACAATTCTTTTCAAGATACAGTCCTAAATGTTTCTTGCTAATTTCTTCATTAAAGTGCCTGGCATATGACAGCCATTCTTGGTATGCAGTGAAAAAGTAAATTTCTAATTTTCCCATTTTTCTGTTCTTAAAGCTGTTTTAGTTTGCAGAGTTTGTCTGCATTTTCCATTCCAAGCTCAATGAAAACAAGCTGTTGCCTTGTACAGAGAATGGGGTTTGGTTGTTCCAGTAGGGAGAACCTGTAATTCACCTGTTAACAGGAGATGATTTGCTGCATTTATCTTCTTAGCTGCAAGAAGCTTTTGACAATAATATGGGAAGCTTTCAAAGTTTAACTAGGGTGAAAAAGGCAAGAAAAACCAGCATGGGTCACAAACTGCCTCACAAATTATTATGCCTACGGATTTAATGGTTCTACTCAAACAAATACAATATACCAGTAGAAAAACAAAATTCGTTTTTCCAAGGTGCTCAAAACTGATATGATCATCCAAGAATCCAGCAAGAATTACCCCTGTGTTCTCTTGGAGACTTTCTGGCTTGTGCTCTCTACTCTTTCCATTTCTTCCACAGCTTCTGGCTTGCCTGCAGAGGGAAACTGCAACACCTCTGCATCAAAAACATGATCGGCTTCTGCTCTCTCTTCTTAAGCTACAGGAGCTGGCTAGGCACCTAAGAAGCAAAAGTCACCCTGTTTTGACTTGGCTTGGAGAAACAGAGTCCCCCTCCGAAGTCCAGACCTGCGTACAGACATCTTAAAACATCCAGAGGATAATAAGATCTTCAGAGCATGAATTTTTCTTAGGGATCATTTCTAAAAGGCAGAAAACTGCACATTACAAATAACAGAGGTTTGCTGGGTTTTTTATAAATCAGTTTCCTGTCACAGGTTTTCCTATTTTTGTTAGTATTTTTAAACTACCAGATGTGAAACTGGCAGATCCTAGTTTGCAGTTATTTTTTGGACCTAAGCTTTTTGCTGTCAGCAGACAGCTGATCTGCTCACATTGCCTTCATATATGTCACTGGCATGAATAAACCAAAACAAATGATTCCTTACTACAGGAATTGGTTTTCTTCCTAGCACCAGCAGCTTTCCTCTTCCTTGAGATTTTGGAGATGTCTTCTTGTGATTGGAAACCTGGTGCTGACTATGGATTGCATAAAACGTCATGCAGTCAAATCAATCAACAATGTTGTTATCTTTTAGTATTTCTTGTTTGTTTAAGCAGATAAATGAGAACAGACATGATTAAGTCAATACATCAGTACTTTGGTTAAACAAACAATTAAAAGATAATCTCTGGTATTTGGGATCCCCAAATAACATACTTGGAAAGAGATGTGAGTCTGTGGGGTCTGAATGTCTCAGGAGCTGCAAAGTACATGCCAAATCAATGGAATTTATGGATCCCCTTGTTTGGTGTCTGGGACAATAAACGAAGGAATGCAGAAATTGCTTAAAAAAAGATGGAGCCGGTTTCGCACACCCAATGTTATGAAAAATGTGAATAATGAAAATTAAATCTGTTTATTTGTCAGTTTTTAAAGAACACACTCTAAAAGAGTAAAAGAAAGCCAGGGAGGTAGTTTTGGAAGCTCTCAGCGTGCTGGGAGTGATGTGCTTTCAAATGCATTGAATGTTGTACATAAACTGATTGAGACCAGACATAGTCTGTGCTTTTGATGTGGTATTACTGATTTGTTTTTGTATACTGGGTTTAAATTGAATTCAGTGTTGATTTCCTCGATCTAAAAGTATAAGATAGCAGGCTGCCTACATAAGCAGCTTCTAGCAGTTATGAAGAAGAGTGGTTTTGTGCTAGCAAGAGAAAGACATTGACATACCTTGTTATCCATGTTGCATTTTTTAAGGGTGAAAGCTTACTGGAAAATAATTTCAAGGCAGCTGCAACATTACTTCTATAAACTCTCACCTTATTTTTAAGAAATTGTTTCTTACATTCTTACATTGAAGACTTTTTTCTTTTAATAAAACTAAAAGTAAAAACACTTCCGTAAGTGTTGTTTGAGGCACAAGTCTCAGAAAAATTCAGGTAGAGTTCAGCTTCCTGCTAATGAGCTGATATTGAGCTGACTGTGAACTGGCGATGTATCAACTGCTCATCACTAAATCATTTCCAAAATGAACATTAATGAACTTCACCTACTCCAGCAATGCAAGGTAGCTCATACTTCTGCTGATTTCCAATTCACTGCAAAGTAACTTGAATTCAGACTACACTGCTGACTTCATTGAATTGCTGCATAACGAGGTGCCATAAAAACAATGAGGTTTTGCATGCACATATTGAATGTTCTCATACATATTAATTTGGTCCCACAATATATTACAGCTACTCCAGTGAACTTCTGCATGGAATTGAACAGTCCTAATATCCTGCTTTAAACTACCAGCTCCTTGTTGGAAGAAAGTACTGCTCTTGAAAAATCATATAAAAATGTGTTTTCAGTGCTAAAGTTTTGTATTCTGTTAACTTTTTCCACTAAAGCAGTTGAAAAACAAAGAAAAAAATGTAATCCAAATGACCCTAATTTTGCCATTTGCCTTTTGTTTCTTAGAGGTATTTAAATGCAGGGTTAAAATACCAAAGCTTCATTACCCACATCTTTCTGGAGGAGTCTGACATGAGGTCACTCTTGCAGTGCTGGGAACTTTATTTGGAAAGAAACCTCTGTGTGAAAGTCTCACCTGTTTTCACTAAGGAGAGGTCTGTGAAGGTTAGCACAGCTTGCAGAATGGTTGTCCAGGAATGGTTATCCAAGTCTCATGTCCACATGTTGAAATTCAGCTTAGAAAAGAGTTACAAAATTTACTTGTCTCAAATGCACATTTTACAGTGAAAGATTCAGAGGTTAGTCTATTCAAAGAGAAAGTTAGGAAGATGTTTGATCATAACTGAATCCATGGAGATAAGAGGTACCTCAGTCTAGTACATTAAAATATTAATATGCATGCAGCAGCAGATCAGACTGTATGGCTGCAGAAAGAACCAGTTTGGTCTTCATTTCTTGCAAGTTGCTGCCCAGGATCAGTTTATCGTCGTAAACTATGTCTTTTCAGAAGACATTTAGCCATTCCTGCTCTGGTAGGCAGCATCCTCTGGGAAGGGGGTGGATGAGAGGCTGGGGCAACAGCTGCTTCAGTGTTCTTATCTAAGACTGATGTCAAATGCATGTGAACACCTTTGGATGATGAGATAAGAAACACCAGGGAGCTGAAATTAGAAATGTTCTAACACAACACAAAGTGCATGCTTTTGAGAGACAACTATTTGAACAGCTTCCTGTACGATACAGTAGATTTCTCATTATCTGATGTGTTTAAAACAAAACTGGATGTCTACTAAAGCCTATGCTCAAATAGAAGCTAAGGACTTTATGCAGGCATCAGTGGGCTGAATTACATTACTTGCTTTATTTAGGAGGTCACCATAGGCCTTTCTGGCCTCTAAATCCAAGAACCTGGGAGGCTTTGACAGAACAGCCAGATGGAATTGATACTCAAACTATAACTTCCCTTCTTAGGACAAGGGAGAGATTCAAACCATTGCCTTGCTACAGCAGCATCTGGTCAGAAGAAGCATCAAGCTAAAATGTCTTCTATTTGCTGGTGACAAAGAAGTTGTCATAGTCCTTTCTGAAAAGCATTTCAGACTTCAGAAGTCACTCCCTGCTTCTCCTCTCACATTTGATTAATATTAACTTGAACTAGCTTTTCTCTCCTTCATGTTACAAGTACCTTTCTTTCCTCAGGCATCCAATGGGAAAGGAAAATAATAGGGCTGGGAACATGATACAGCTGAGATTTGTGCCTGCAATGGAAGGATTTTTCTCCGTATTCTAATTCAGAGAAAATTGCTGGGTTTGCTTTTGTTGCTGTAGTTGTTTTGAACTTTTATAGCATGTCAAATGACTCTTGAGCTTTATGGAAAGGCACTTTTAAAAGTTGGTTGGGTTTTTTTTTTAAGTATAAAAGAAGAATGTTTCCTTTTAAAAAAAGAGCAAACAAAATAAATGTGGCATAACAGAGATTTAAAAGGCACCCTATACTCTCTGAAGAAGCAACAGAGTCAACCAGATCAGTTCTAGAAAGAGCTCAATGTGTGTGCAGGCCCACAGACATACCACACACAGAATTTCCTTAATGACTGCAGATGATTAAGCACACTGTAACATTTAAATGCAAAAGCTGGTATACCTTTCAAATACCACCTCCACTTACTGTGTTTCCTAATTTTAGGACACATAACTATATTTAATAATAATAAAAAACAACAATGCCATTATCTAGGACCCATATACCTGAAGAAGTTTACAGATGTGTTTGCACTGCCCACCCACCCAGCTCAACCATTTGTGGTAGCTGGCTACTCTCTCTGGGCTCCAAGTGAGCTCTTTATCATTCCTTTGAACTGGTTTTGGAATAAGCAGTGTCTCCAGTCCTTACAAAAGGATCCTAGAGGAATTTCGTGGTTCATTTGACCAGCTGACTTAATGTATATAAACAAAGGAAATACACATACCTCTCCTCAAAAGCCTATGGTCTATTTTTTCATGAAAGGCTGGCAAATTCACAGAGTATCCTCTGAGATTCTCCTAGCTGTCCAGTTTCAAAAACATGCCCTGTACCTCTGTTCTGAAAATTATACCTCTCTAAAAGGTTTTAATTTGAGCACCAACATTTTCTAGTCACATTTCACAACCTTGGATTAAAACCACTACAAAAAAAGCCACCTTGCCAGCTGAACCCAGGAGAGATCCTTTTATTTAACCCCCCTCCTGACGCAACAAATACACTTAAGTGGAAATCAGTACTCCATTTATAAAATGTTCCTCTGCAACCAAATTTTATTTTAATTTGCTTTTCACAGAACATTTTAGCACCAAGAGTCATGTCTGGTAATGACATGACTCAATCCAGGAAGCAGCGAGGCACTGCAACAGCCTTTTGGCATCTCTGTGCAGACCCTGCCTTGAGGCATTTTAGTATGGAGTGAAAACAGAGGTGGCAAACTCCTAGGTCACAGGAGAAACCCAAACATGCATTAACAGGATTCACCATGCACTGCTAAACTTGCCCAGCTGCAACATGTGTTGTTGTGGATGTCTGGGTGACAATCTTGGCACAGGTTGTAGCTGAAGAGGTGGGTACATGCAGCAGGCTGATCCTCAGAGGCCAACATGTCCAGGTGGTATCAACGTGATACAAGGCTGAAACAAAAGATAAAGATCTAAATGGGGACATACACAGTTGCACTCACATCTGCATTGTACAGTGGCATTCGAGACACCCAATGCCCTAGCAGCAAAGGGAAGGAGGGCTAGAGGACTATCAGCTGCTTGCTTTCTTCCTCGAACATTCAGTATGGGTAGAAAAATACCATAACTATGGTTTGTGACCAAAGTAACTGCATTCTTGCATCAACAAAGGGCAGGTTTTGGCTGTACGACAGCGATTTTTTTCCTGAACAGGAATGTTTCTCATTATTAAGTCAACTGGTTTGTCTTCCCTCCAAAGAAGAAATAGATACAAAAATCCTCTCATGAAGAATGTTTGCAGATTTTCTTGCAATTTTCAAAAGTCTTGGGAATTTTCCCCAAGTTTCCACCTATGCTAGCAGCTTTAAAAATTGGGCCCTCTGTGTTAGTAGCCAGCTTTAAACATCTGAAGCTGCTCTGTTTGTACTTTAGTTTTAAATCAGAAGAAGTTACAGTTGCTCAGAGCTTTGGGTTGAAAGCCTCTGACAGCTCACTTTTTCTTCAGACTTGGAGCAATCACTGTTTAGAGGTGCACATTGCCCTCCGTGTGACGAGGTCAGGTCCTTGCAAAGATGGTCCTCCCTAAGAGCAGGCTGGGCCAGTAGAAACAAGCTGTGATACTGCCACTGAAGGTCATTAATCACGGAATAACCTAAAAATTGGAAGGTTAGAGGTAACTCATTCACACAAGAGGCAACTTCTCTGAGAGAAAAATGTTACTTCTTTCTCAGTTTCCTGGGACATAGTCTTGGATCAATTTTTATATTTATAGACTAAAGTATTAAGTATATCTTTCTTGTCAGCCTGCAGTGGGTCGTTTAAAATAAGTTTAACGTTTATGGTACCTCAAATTTTGTCTTTACTGCAGTACTTCTTGTTCTCGCTATAGAAGATACTACAAATACCACAGTAAAGCTCAAATATCAGAGGGCACTAAAATGCTGCTTTTTTAATGGCAGTCTCTAAACACAGAGCTCATAAAACTGCAGTTATCTTAGTACTAGTGGTACTCAGAAGTGAAAGTCAATAAGATATTCATGTTCCAGTGGTAAATTCACTAAACTCAGTGTGGTAAGAGCTGGAATTAACTTGCCCTTTGGAGAAAAAAATTAGCAGGAGGGTCCTGGATGGGAGTTTAGGACAGGGATTTCTGATTAAGAAAGAAAACCTGGAGAAATGAAGGAGTGGTGGGCTGCCTGAAGGGCTCCCTGAAGATATCATTTGGGATGCTGTAAACGCTGTTCTTAGCAAACAGTTCATTAGCGTGCCTGCGGAGCCAGAGAAAGGAGAAGGAGATATGGGGGAGCTGCTAAGAGAGGTGGAAGTCATAGCTCAGCTGGCAGAAATGAGATGGGAGAGGAGAAAAACCTTGAGAGTGGGATCTGAATGTCCCTTTCACTGGCAGCAAACAGCCAAAAGCAAGGAAGAAGTTTCTTCAAAATGTTTTAATTTTTTAAAGAAAAAAGTCCCAGAGGAATAACTGTAACACAGTAGAGAGTTTGTCAGCGTACACCTCGGCTTACCTGGCTTGCCCTTGCTTTCACTAAGATGTAAACCCAGAGAAACTCCTCACAGCTGATTAATCTCTGCACTGCTGCCCAGGAGAGACCAGGAAATGAAAAGGAATGGAGCTGAGCCACCAGTGTCCTTCCTAGGCCCTGGCCAAGCTGACCAAAGAGCTACATTAAAAATATGTACAAATCACATTTCCAGCAGTGCCAGAGGGAGTTCAGCTCCCATCCTGATGATTTATAAGCATGTCTTCCTGAACATCAATCTTCATCAAGCAATGACAGCATCCCAGCTGCCCTTCTGTATTTATAAATGATTACCAGGACCTCCATCTTCATCTAACATTGCCTGTAATAATTTTTTTGAATTAGACTTGGAAAACCAGCAACTAATAATGGTAAGATCTGAGGATAATTAATCTTGGAAAGGACCCCAGAAGGTCTCTGGTCTAGCTTCCTTCTCCAAGCAGGGCCAGCTATAACATCAGACCAGGGTCCTCAAGGCCTGCTCCAGCTTCGTCTTGAAAATCTTCAAGGATGGAGACTACACAGCCTTTCTGGACAACCTGTTCCATTGCTTGACTATATGTCATCTGAAACTCTCATTTCAACTAATACCTGTTTTCCCTTCTCCACCCTGCAGGAAATGCTGTGTGGAACCTAGCTCCATCTTGTTGATAACCTCCCTGTGGTTACTGGAACATGAAAAGTAAAAACTGTGTTTACGTATACAAAGCATTGTATGTCCATGTTTAATGCTTAGATAGATCCAAATCAAAGAGTATGAAGTCTAAAAGTTCATCACATTTTAGAAAACTTAATCTGGGTATGTTTCACAAATGCCTTGTGCTGCAACGTGTCATCAAAAACAGGTACAAAATGCACTTCCACTTGGCTTGTTATGTGTAATTAAGAACCTGATATAAAACTATGGTTTCCATTAGAAATATCTTTGATTTCACGTGCAAAGCATCTCATGCACTTAAGAGTAAACCAGGAGTAGTCCTATTAAAAACTTGCCAAGTCACATGATTTCAGACTAAGCTGGCACATCAGTTGATGGCAAACTCTCAGAGCAGCAAAACATCTTTCTAGGGGAAAAAAACAACCCAAAAACACCAAAAAAACCCACCTAACAATCAAACACCTGGAAAAAATTTGCTTATTCCTGAAGGTTTCATTTGTTTCTTTTACCTGGAATCCTCTACCTCTTCCCGTATTCATGTTCCTCTTATCAGCCTATATGGCACCACTTTTTTGCTGCCAAAGCAGCAACGCGGCTGTGATGCCAATATGCCTGAAGCTTGCCTCAAGCATATCTCTGCCTGTTTAAAACCTTACCACCTTTCTGAGTTAGACTAGCTCAGCAAAGAAGTAGTGATCCAAAAATTACAACTTAAGGACAGATGCCCTTGACAGAGATAACTGTTTCAAAAGCCTGAAATCCCCAAGTCTTGCCTTCAAGAGGAGTACATATATATTGTGCATACTAATGTATATATATACACACACATTAAAAGCCTTAAATGAAAATTGCTTTATACTTTAGTCAGTAATTTAAAGTCTTCCACACAAAATGGATTCCCTTTGCTATTCTTCTCAAATTAGCTTTCCAATAGATGTTTTAAACAATTTGTCCTCTAAAATCCGCTTTTCCTCACTTAGGGAATCATGCAGTGTCACCAGGTTTGCCCAACAAAGGCATGCTAAATCAGGCCGTGGGGCAGCATTTAATAACCAGACCTATGTAACATTTGCAGGATAGATCTGAGTCCAAGAACCATGAAAGGCTTTCAGCCACAGAATTTGTGCTGCAGCAACAGAGAAACAGGAAAATCACATGGGTACTGGTTACACAGTAATGTCTTATCAAGTACATCTCAGGCATAGCTAAATAAATCCAGTGGCATAGGCACCTTGGTTGATGGGTTCTCCATCAATGAATAGACAAAGCACCGTGTTAAATGCTACCTTCATGATTGAGAAGTCTGATGGTTCTTACGCCTGTGAGAAAAGAGGCAACAAGATGACTTTTGACTTGAAAGGTCTAGGAAAAGAATAGTTACAATCTCCATGTTGAAAGAAGGTCACAAATATCTTCTTTCTCACTCCCCTGTGGGTAGGTGATGTCCCACATGCCAGTCAAGAGCAAGTGGACCAACATCTACACTCCTTAGATCAAGTTAGCAGCCCAGAAGATGTTGCAGAGGATGCATTATGCTGAATGATCTTTCTCTATATGTAAAGAAACCTCAAGCACATCCCTCGCACTGCTAGGTGGATGTTCCCCAAGCTTTGTGAGGGTTACATTGCCCTGCACCTGCCACAAGGTGAATCCACCCCCTTTTTTTACTGTTTGTTCCACCAGCTACCTCTCCATGGGTCTGGGCCTGAAGGTGGAGGCAGCAGGAGGAAGGTTCTCAATCCCCATCCCAGTGCCCTTTATTTTTCAAATTTTCCAGCCTTGAAGTTGCAGGGAATACCACAGATGACTATGTGTATAGTCAAACACAGTTGTCTCCAGCACTTGCTCAAAGAATAAACCAGGTAGAAGAACTAACTCAAAATTGCCAGATAGCACCTGACTTACAAGGTGCTGGGGAGGTAGTGCCAGTGCCGAGTGATTGCAAAAGAATCTCTTGGAGCCAGAGAGAATTTACTGCACTTTTTATGCAAGACTTAATCACCTTGATGGACATTTCTGTAAAAGGAGCACATTTAAGCCCAATCAATATGGAAAACTCTAAGGGAATAAATAAGACATCTCACTCACTCAAACCACTGGTAACACAGTATTGTTAGGCAAGATCCTCCTCTCGCAGTTTATTGTATACCCGCTCCAACCACTCCATTTCCTACTCCTAAAAGTTTTCCCACTGACACCAGAGGCAAGAGGACAAATTCAAACCCATACCTAAGCTATTTCAAGTCACTTTTCTTGCTTTAAGTAACTTAAGCCAATGGTTTAAATCAAAACTTCTCTTCAAGCATCTTAAGGGTCTATGGAAGATATTACAGGGTTTTAATTTCTGCTGTAATGTGATAAATACTACTACAATTACAGACACCCTTCTCAGCAGCCTCAAAGGCACTGGCCTTGCCTGTTGGGGCTGCCTTTGAACTTCCCCTTCTAAACTCTTTCCCCACAGAAAACATGATCTAGGGAAAGGAAGCCTGACTGGTGGTCAGAGCACTAGTAGCTGCCACATTTTAGCTTGGCTGGTTTAAGCAAAAGCTGAAGATCATACTCTGCAATTTCAGTGCTGTTGACACCTGAGCCACTTTGGTGGAAGCCAGCTCAGCTAGAATGTTGGTACTGCAGTCAGCCCTGCAACTCTGCCATTGTGCAGGCATATCCAAAGGCTGCTGAGGCCTTACACAGGCATTAAAATTCCTTAAAACTGGTTTTGACAGAAATATACCTCCTGTCCAGAAGGTTCCAGCTGAGAAACACTTGTCCACCCACAAGACCAAAAACTTGGTGTCTTCCAGAGGCCCACCCATGCAGGGGATTTTCTGTCTTCCCCGTCTGCCTCCTTCATCCCAGGAAAGAGCAGCGTGTCCTCAGTGCATGGTCAGGGGGTCCTTGCCAGGGTAGAAATGGAATTAAAAGAACTAGAGAAATTTTCCTGCAAAAATCAGCACAGCATCATATTGTATCCTTTGTGTGACACTTTTCCATGGGTGGCTCTGGCCTCCTTATTCTCCACAGGATGGTGGTGAGTGCACCCTGTAAATATACAGCACCCAAAGAATAAAGTCGTGTTTGGTTCAGCAGCAGCCTGTCCCTGCTCTGCCAATCTTTTCTGGTCCTTTTTGCATCATTTCATGATCCTCAGTATTTATCTGCTTCCTATTTTCATCATTAATAAAATTGTTTTATTTGCAGTTCTATCATCTACAAGCAGTTTAAGAACCATTCAGTATTCCCAACACCCAGAATAAGAGAAAAGCCAGTAGCCTTCATATATAAGAATAGATATATAGTGTCTGAAAGGAATAAAACACAGATCTAAATACAAGCCTAGGAAATAAATTTCCTATCAGGGAGAATTTATTCCCACTTTTAGTTGGACTATACTAAATTATACCAGTTCAGAGTGCCCAGCAAGTGATGAAGTGATTAGTCCATCCTCTGCTACACCTCCCCAGTTAGTCCCTGTGGAACATAATTAATGTGCAGTTTACACTTCTCTTGCAAAACATTAATAAACACCATAAACAAAATCTAACATCACACTGCCCAGCACCACCTCACTTGGGCACCTCCCAGGATTCAATATGTTGATGCAAATCACCACCATTTATTTAGACTCTGTCCATGCATGAGACAATGCTTATACCCAAGTTGCTAAGAAATAATTGATCAGGGTTGGAGGTATCGTACCAAATTCTTAATAATATTGAGAAATAGCTGCATTTTAGTTGTGCCATCATTACCATTGGCTATAAGTTCAGTGCTTTTTTTAAAAAATAGGTACCAATTTGGTATGTCAGAGATTATTTTATATATGCATAAAGGTGTTATTGCTCATCAGCTGTCATCCCTTAACATTTGTTTCATTACTTCTTTAATGAAAAATGGACTTAGCAGGTGCAGCTCCCATTACAGCTTCCCCAGGTTCTCCCATTTGTACTTTTCATAATTTTCAAAAATTACAAAATATCACATTTTCTTTACAGTCTCTATCTCAGATTTCTACACAGTAGTTATTTTCAGTTATGTGAAAGGAGTTTACAAATTCATATGTTAATTTCAGGCACATCACAGAAAATCTATTACGGTGATTTACCATGTACTGCAGTTTCAAACAATAATGATTCAGTATTGAAGTCTTACAGCCAAAACCTTAAGAATGAAATCTAGGAAGTACTATATATAATATAGTGTCTATTCAGTTTCAATGTGAAATCCAATTCATATTAAAAGAACTATTAGCTACAACAACAAAAAAAATCATGATGAAAACAAATGATGTCTTAAAGTAGAGCCCTGCAAAGGTAAACCTAACTTTAATCTTTCAGGTTCAGCCTTCTATTTCATTACTGTTTCATTTTGATTTCTCAGACCTAGAATTGTATTAAGACTCAAAATTCAGGTACACAGGCAGTCTGTTTGGTTTATTTGGGGTTCATTTCTTTTGAGCGTTGCAACTGGGTTGTTTTTCTCTTTTTAACCTGAGATTAGGGACACTTGTGGAGCGAAGTAAGCTTTTATTTCAGCACAGAAAAATGTGGATCCTGGAATTATTTGTGTTTGATTCTGTCTACAAGGATCTACTCTTCTTGATAAAATTTATATGTTTAAATACATTGGAAACTTCAGAAAAGAAACAAAAAATGGAAGTTTTGCTCATTTATTACTCTATCAACAGTGCTAGTGTATCTTTTAGGGCCTTTTTGGATCTTTCATACCTGCCAGGACTTAGCTGACCCACATCCCTTTAATCTTTAGTAATTGCCATTCTTTCCTCCTAGCAGAAATCAGTCCTACTACATATGAATGACTGTTCAAGATCCTTTTTCTCCCATCAAGTTTTGCCCCCTGTTTGGCAGTGTGCTTGCATTGTGCCTTCTGTCCTGAAAATACCGTCAGGTCCTATGCTTACAGTTTTTCGGGCTCAAATGCTCTAAGTTTACAAGGAAAACCTTCCAATTCCTGGTCCTTCAAGTCCTACCTGGACTTCGACAATGAAGCTTTGTCTTTTCCATTTCAAATACCATGAGAAATAAAACTACAATCTGTCAGATCAACCAGGCCTTTGCCTATACCTGTCCATGTCCCCTGTATTCATTGAACTTGTGTAGACGCAATTGATCAGAAATTACTACTCCCTTGTTGTAAGGAGCAATCAATAGCCTGCTGAAGTCTCAGCTGCTGAGGCTTCGATGCTTACCACCGAAAAATCTGGTCGTTAGCTCTTACCTTTATTTGATGCTTAGCTATGTAGTCTCTGCCGGGCTAAGAGGAGTGAAAAGCAGTCAAGACTTATTTCTGTCATAAAGTCGAAGATCTGACTGAATGCACACAAGTGGCAGTCACGCTGAGGAAGAAGACACCATCATTACCCAGCTGCTTGAGTAGAGCCGTACTATAAAATGCATCTATCTATCTATCAGCCTTCACGTTTAAGAGTTTAGTGAAATGGCTGAGCTTGTTTTTCTTGTCTTTTGTTAAGAAAGCAAAGAGTGAAAATTTAACATTTAATGTTTGTAAATGAAACAGGGAAAAATCTCCAGAAAAAAAAAAAAAACCAACAACAAAAAACAACCAACTAAAACCCAAGAAGCTTATTCCAGTTTTCCCAAAAAAACCCCACATAATTTCCCATGAAAATCAGCCTAAATATCAAGCAGCTAGAAACAAATCAACTACAAGTATTTTTTTGACCATTTTAACAACTGTGCTTGCAAGCAGTCATAGCACCTGAGAAGGCCCCGTAGAGGAACCAGATCAAAAACTGACAATGACAGCTTTTTAATCACAGCAGTGCATGATTTGTCATGATGGTGAAAACTGTTCCATGACCCATCGGCAACAGTGAGAAGGCGGCAGTTGTTTCCCTTGAGGGGGCTGATAGGCACAGAGCAGCTCCCTCGCATTTCTGTTCCTGATGCCTCTTCCAGTCTTCCTTTCCACAGAGGGAAAGCCAGGGAGGGAAGACCACAGGAGACAGTTTTCAATATGAACTGCTTGAAAGCTCCAGCAGTTTAGCACAGTAAATATTTTTTTCTCCCACTTTCCTTAGTGGCAGAAATCAATACAGTTGACTAATAGCAAGTCTCTTCTTCCAAATGTTCTAACACAGGAATTTCAAGGAATTAAAACAACCTTCTAAATGCCTCTTCTTTGCATTTCTTGTGTTTTATTTATCTTTACAAGAAATGAACACACTTCATGTCACTGTTCTTGTTTTTGTAAGAGATTGGCAGCCTCCCCTTTTCTGCCTGCAGGCCTTGGAAAAAATGCAATCTGCAGTTGTTGTAAGACCATTAATAAATGTTTGTGTATTAGAAGAGCTCCCAAAAGAAACCCTAAAAAAATGCAGATGTGCACACACAGAAATAAGGGGCTTGAAAGGCCTCAGACTCCCACAAAGCTGTTTAAAGTTGCTCAAAGTGGGCAAGTCTCAAAACATACAGGTTTTGACTTTTGAATCCCCCTCCTCATAAAAGTTGCAGACCGAATACAAAGTTCTTTTTTCTAAGCAGGCAGAGAGCCCAGCTTTAGCTGCCTTCTTTCTGAAATTCCTGTTAGTGTATAAAATGTAGGTGGTATATATTATCCTTTTTGTTAAAATGAAAAGAAAAACTTCCTTGACTGTTGGCCGAAGTTAATGGGAATTGATAAATTACTTTCCATCCCAGTGGACATGAAATCTCCAAAGTTTTAGATTTCAATTGAATGAGAAATTACTTCTGCAACTCAGTCAGCAGGATCGAATATAACTGTGTTTTTTTAATCTTATCAGAGTGTGACAAAAATCAGAAAATTCATAGCTTTGCAACTGCAATATGTGAATGCACAAGTTGCAAGTACCCTGTTTAGAGAATGGTAATTTATGAATGCTGCCTTCACATTGACAGTGCTCATTTAAAATTTAGGAATCCTTGAGTTTCTGGGAGGCAGCACCCCAAGTCTTGTCAGTGTTGTCACTTGGAGAGCCTGCAGGAAGGGACGATGATAAAAGGGTTACTTCTTCAGCCAGACAAGCCCTGTTTTCATACTTCCCCATGCACATCTTGCTCTCAAAGGCATGTTGAGTGCACAGACTCAACAGTTAGTTAAAATACCATGCTAAGCATAAATCCACTGGCTAGAGCTGGGACTTTTCTCCTTTTTATGTCTCTGTTGGGCATCTTCAGCAATAAACACTTCCAAATGGTCCTTTAGAGGAAGTCATGGCTGATGTGTTTGCTCTGCCCCAGGAGGCGGGGTGGAGGACCACTGGGGCTGGCAGTTGCTCCTGCAGCGCTGCGCTCTCGCACAAGCCCCAGTTTGAGCAGATGGATACAAACAAGTTCTCGTTAGAAAAGGCAGTTTCCAAGTGGCGCCTTGGAAAGAGCTAAGAGAGAAACTGCCTTCTTCACTGGAGGCATTTGCCCTTCAAACAGTTAGGGTGAGTGTCGCAGAGGCTGCGTGTGCTGTCAGACAGTCTCCCCCAGATATAAATAGCAGCCTCAGCGAGACGTGCCCTCAGCCAGGCGAGAGATTGCACCCATCCCTCCTAGCTGGGGCGGGCGCTGCCACGCTCTGGGCTTTCCTCACCTCCAGGCTGCACACTGCAGCACTGGTGGGCCATGGGACACGTGACAATTCCCAACAAATACAGCAAACCGTGCACTTAGGCCAGTGCTCTGCCCCTTGCCCTCTCCCCCCACCTTCCCCTCTGCCCCCTCCCCTGCTGCAAGGTCCTGGTGCTCCCCACGCCCCCTGCTTTGCCCCACAGTCCAAAACCTTTGCCCCACGGGAGCCTCCTCCAGCATAGCCCAGTGGTGTAGCCTGGCGGGGTTTCTGCTGGAGCAAGGCTCATGCTGGGAATGATCTAATTTAGGAATGTGGCACAGAGTTCAGATGCTTATCCAGAGTTTAAAGAGCAGATGAACTTTTTATTCTGCAAAATCTGGCTAGATCTTGCGGTCCTTATTCAGGCAAAACTACAGCTGGCTTTAATGGGAGTTTTGGCTGAGGAGGGGAGGGAAAAACAAAACACCTTAACCCTAAACTGAAAAATCTAACTTTTCCCTGAAATTATCATGAGATTTCTGGTCGGTTTTGCTCAGACTACAAGAATACTTTCAACATGCATTTACCCTTCTGCTTCCAGTCACAACCTGGAGCCTTGAATGTTGAACCGAGTGTCAATGAAAAATATCTGAGAAAAATTGGAAAGAGAAAGAAAACAGGAAAAGATCTCAAACACTGGGCAAAGATGACAAAACCTCATTTTATTCCTGGATTTGCAAGGAACAACAAAAGCCTGCTGTCTCATCCTTCACTAAGGGATGTGTATTTTGACTATGTATGTTATGTAAACATGAAAACTACATGTAATAACACATGCACAAAAAGTTCTCTTTTGACTGCATAAGGACCCTGCTTGGTCTGAAATACGTACAGCCAGCAAAGGCTGCCAGTGATGTACATCTCCCTATGCACAACACAGAGAGAGAGGGCTGCTGCAGCACACGTACTCTGTTATTTGTGGAGGCTCTGTATGAGAAAGCCAGTCATTTTCTCACTGACAATAACAAGCTCGATAGCCATCTAATCGTGTATGGTAGGAGTGTAACTGCCTACTTCCCACTATAGCCACAAGATACCATTTTATTTCTGGCTCATCTAGCTGTTCACTCTGTTGTGTCCCTGAGGATAATTAGTCCTGAACTCAGGGAAACTATTTCTCTTACACCGGGGATATTCTATCAAATACCTCTTCACACAAAAACTCATTTAAAAGGATAAAAAACTCTCCCTGAGGAATTGAATACATTTCCAGTCTTCTAGTCATTTCCAGCAGGTGACATCTGAAATCACAGAGCCTCCCTTTGGTGCTAGGTGGGAGCCAATTAACATCATTTTGAACTGGGGAAGCTGCATCACGACAGCCTCTGAGGAGCAAGTCCTATTTGTTGCGAACAAACCTGATTTGCTCAGTTTTCCCTCCCCACAAATATTACACAACAGCCATAGAGAAAGTTGTTTTACAGGGCAAGCCCCCATCATCACTGCAAACAGGCATTGTTTTTTTCTCCCCAGAAGAGAAAAATAAACATGACAGTTTGCAGCTACCACAGGTAAGTCTCTCACCAGAAGTTCCCCCCAAGGCTCCTTTAAATATTCCATGACTAGCTACATTCAAGTGTATCTCCCAAAGGATCAAAGTACATTTTTCTATCACTTGACAGAAGGCACTGTGTGGTTGCTATCAGTTTGCTTTTACAGTTCTTTTGCATCACCTGCTCGTGGAAAGAAATATTCTGAGGTTTTTCCTGGTGCAGTAACTGTCCATGCCACCAGGGCTTAATTTTGGCCAGAGATGCCCACAGTGTTTTTCTGGGAGGTCAAGCACCTTGTTCATACCCCATTAAAACAGGGAGCCCAGCTCTTACAGCAGTTTGGCAAGTCTGACCCTGCAGCTAGAGGTTTGCTCGTCCAGTAAAAAGGAATAAACCTCAATCAATAGGACCAGAGATATAAAGTGCATGAGCCCATACAGAGGTAAGCCCTGGGTATGTACTACAGCCCAAATAGTAACGCAGGCATGCCCTGATTTCCATACTTGGAGAAATAAAGTACCTCTAACACATTTTAAAATTTTAGGAGTTGAAGGACTAGAGCAACTATATCTGTCTGGGTCTCCTGCATGCAGACACAGCCCTTGTGCACAAAATTTTGCTGAATGAGAAAGTCAAGCAAAGCCCTTCACAGATGTTGGTGGAAGACTGTCTTCTCAGGAGTGTGCACAAGAGGCACTTGCTCCTTATGAGCAATGTGAGGTAAATCTGAAAGCCTTGCATGGTGTCACAGTTCAGCCCTTACTAAAGAAAAAATTCCTAATTAAGGGCTGAATAATAGTATGGAGCTGAGACATGTTCTTACCAACCCATCTCAGGTTAACTGGCCATGATACGCTGTCTGGATAATAAATGCCATTCAGTCCTCATTAGCATGTCCTTTATTAAAACCTATACAGAGAGGGCAGAAACAAAATTGACAAGAAACAGTGCATAAAGCTGACACCACACATGGACCCATGGTATAGGCAGTGTGACATGCTGACTCCATGGGAGTTTGCCCTTGCTTTCCTGGGGGAACTGGGATTTGCAATCTTAAGCAGCAAGTCAAGGACAGGACCCCGTATCCCATCTTGCTAAGTTGTTAAGCAGAGAACTGAGACCAGCTAGAGAACAAAGTGATTTTAGTATTCATGTTGACCTGATATGGACAGAGCTGCATGCACATTGTCTAGGTTGAGAGTCCTGTAGTTTTTCTGTACTAAGCTCCCATATATCTCCATGGAAATTATTACAAAATATGCATTCTTTATTGCAAATGCTGGTTAATAAAGTTCTTGTCCTCCCTCCAATCTCAGGCACTAATTCCTACGTTTCCCTGTCTCTGTGAAGTCATGGCTTAAAGAGGTCATTGAACAAATGCATATTTTAAAAAAAGAAACAACCCCCCCCAGAAAACAACCAAACCAAATCAAACCACAAAACCACACAGAAATATGGAAAAGGCTGTTTGTATTGTTTTACCCTTACAAAACATTTCTTCACCTTAGGCAGAGTGAAAAGTTGTGTCCCTCTTTGCATGTACAGCAAGGAGCACATGCTTCTTTTCTAAGGGACCATCACCCTGTCATCATGAGCAAAATCTGAAGTCCTGGTTTGATTTTGCTTCCATCTTTAACAAGCAAAAACTCCCGTTGGTGTCAGTCCTCTATTAGAGATGGGGCTAGGATATACTTTTACCAACAAGTTGCTACTGATCTGCTTTCCAGAAGGTCCCCCCAGATAACAGAACTGGTGTGGCTGAGGGGAAGGACAAACTGCCCACAGAGCTGTGAAAGGGGACAGAAAAAATTTTAAGTGGCTTTTCCACTGGAGAGACTGCAAGTAAAACGCAGCTCCTAGGTACCCAAGTGCATTGGAATTGTCCCTGTCTCTCAATTTCACCATTTTTCCTGTATTGTAAAAGACCTTTCCCACCTAAACCCACATTGACAGGGCTTCATTAACTGAGGTCTGTGAAGCACTTTAATGAAGACAAATGTTGTGTTAAGTTGCCAAGTAGTATACTTACATGCGTGTTAAGCTATTAACAACAAAGACAGGGAGCTAGGAAGATCTGGCAGAAGTGTGCTGAACTTATCATGCTGTGGTAGACCAAAGTGAAGTAGACACACTCAACAAGGCATGTCTCCATAGCAGCAGGAATAGGATTGCATTAAATGTCATATTTATCTAGACTTCACCATGAACTTAATCACAGTGAGGGAAAAACAGACCCACAAGGAAACAGCAAAGTCTTGAACAATTATGATATATTAAATCCCTTAACAACATTGAAAGCTCTGATGCTGAAGTTTTTATACATTGCATTTAATTCTCTTTAACCTTCTGGGGATCCTAACCCAAGAAAACAAAAGGATAAAGCATTTGCCTTCTGCAGCCTTCTGCAGCATGCATGTGAATACAAAGACAAATATTGTCAGATGCACTTGACAGCTGTAAAAGCAACAGATTCCCTTCAGTCAGTTCCTAGATAAGGAAAAGGAGTCAGCTGTCCCTGGGTCACAGGCACGGAAGAAGTGATACTACCAGAAATTACCCCCAGATGAATCTTGGCAAAATTTTTCCGTTTTCCAGTGGAAACTAAGGATGTGACAAAGCAAATGAACAGAACTTCTTAAAATGTGTGGGCACAGTCATTAGCATCCTGCTAGTGAAACAGGGCAGGTGGGGAATGGGGCTGGGTGAGGTCTGGGGCTGGGTTTTGCAGAAATGAGGAGTGTGTTTGGAGGTTGTCAGAGGTAGAAGACATGGTCTCAGATAGAGGTTTAGGAGTGAGTGGAGAATAATTCTTTAAATTTACTCCAGAATGCTTGTCTGAGACCCTTTATCATCTAAGGCCATCTACTTCTGAGAGACACATAGTATATAGTTATATAAAGAAATTACAGAGCACACTAAATACCTGAGGACTTGCTTTTAAACTTGTATATTATAGTCATCCTACTGCTAAAATCTCTCTACTGACCTATGCTGACCCATGTACACACAGTTTTTGAAATACGTGTCACCCTCTTCAGATCACAGCAATTTTAAAATTTCTTACCACAATTCCTCCAGGCTCACATATCATTATCAGCAATGACGACTTTGCAAAGATGAACAAGGTGAAAGCTCTGCTGATTGCACACAGAGATAAAGAGTCTGTAACATATTTAATAATAGTTTTTCAAAGCAAACAAATGCTCCACTGTATCCTTGAGTGTGTGCCCTAAAGCAAAGTACATTCAAGGAAAAGGTGTTGAATAAGAAAATTATGCTTTTCAATTTTTTTTTCTGACTTAATTAAAGCTTAAATTTCCCCTTCAGTTTTTATGAGGAGAATATATTTTTAATTACTGTATGTGACCTTTTTATATTTTAGCCTGAGTGTGAAACAGCCTGAGGCTGAAATATACTGAATATGAAATATCGGGATCAATGAAGAGCAATTTTAAGCATGTTAAATACATGCTTACCTGAAGGAGGAAAAATGTCAGACTTGCACCGAAATTTCAGCAGCTCTTGTGGATCTCACGTGGATGGTGCAGAGCATTCACAAGACCTCAGGGGAGGACCTGCACTTGCACGAAGAGCAGAGCTCTTCCCTCTAACTGGTAGTACGGAGGGTCACACACATGCATTTTCCTGAAGGTCTTTAGCCCTTTTGTAGTCCCCCTTCCCATATCTTAAATTAAATTAGTGATTTTTGTTGTTCTGGGGAGCCAAAACCCAGCACATGTAGGAATTCAAAGATTTTGTGCACCACAGGACCTTCTCCACTACAGGAATTTCCACCAGCTTTGGTAGGAGTTTTCCTTCTCCCTGTCCTAATCTATACTCACTGCAATAAAAAATAATAACTAAATAAATAAATAAACAAACAAATAAGCCTATTCATCCACTCAGTAAGGGCTGGTGTGGAGTCTGAGAGCTGCTGCTGAGATAAATAAAATTACATTTAACAAAAGCAAGAGAACAGACATTTGACAGTCTCCAAATGTCTTGGTTCAAGCAAACGCAAAAAGGTAGAGTAGGTTATTAGGAACGTACCTCACCCCCCAGCCATAGTGCAGCCTTTCCTCTCCTTTCATTCTGTGCTCAAGTATAACCACCTGGTTAGTGTTATTTCACCTCAGGTAATGAAAGTTTAACATGAAAGTGAAAAACATGGTTCAGATTAGTATTGTGAAAACATACTTTTACTGGAGAATGGTGCATTTTTATCACAAATAATAACAAATCAGAGCTGGATGAACATTTCCCACCAAGAGTGGAAAATACGAAACTGCTGAATGACAACTGAATAAACAGCATATAAGCATCCAGGTAAAATACAGTCAAAAAATCTTCCACTTTAAAGAATAAGTCCTTAAAAAATTCATTTAGCATCATTATGAAGAATAATGCAGTTTTCATGGCATGATGGAGCACAGGGTGGGGAAGGACATGATCACACCAAATCATGCAACTTTCATTTGTTAGGCATTGCAGAATTTTTCAGAATTGACTCATCAGACAAATTAACTCTTGTATTCAACGCTGCACTGCGAATTTATTCCTTCTTTGCAGATTGAAAATTTAGTTAGAATTTTAATTAAAAAAGGAAAAAGTGTTTCTGTCTGCCATGCTTAACTCATTAGTCTTATCTAGGACTTAAATTGTGACTTTGTAATCTATAAATGATAAAGCCTGAGTCACACAAGCCATATGGAAGCATAAAGGTGACTTAAAACACAAAGAAAAAAGAAAAAAAACCCACAATTTCCCAGATCTTGCTAGAGGAATTTCATTAAATAGAAGGCGGAATTAGGTAATCCTAGATCAGATACTATTTAATTAGATATGAACATGGCTGCATGCTATGTTGGTTTACATGGCTCAGGTACCATGGCAGTCTCCCAGGCTGCACTGCTACTGGTGACTAAAGGCACCCATGGTCTCCAGTGACTGACATCACTTAAATATTGAAACAAAACAGGAGGCAGCTGCTCTAATGTATGTGTTCACAAGGTGCCAGTATGGGAAATCTTTAACCATTCTCGTGAGCATGGAAATCTTTTCCCCCATGCCATCCCTCTCTGTTGCTCCTTCTGGTTCTTCTTGGTCTTCCCTCTCCCGTAGCCCCTCTCCGTTGCTTGCCTAGCTGCCCAGCCGCCCAGCGGCCATGTGCCGATCCAACAAAAATAATTTTCTCTGTGTGCTAAATAAACAGCAGTACACAAGAAAAACTGATTTTTAGCCTGAGTAGTCCCTGGGTTGCACTGGCTGGCACCTGCACAGAGGTGAGGAAGAGAGTTATTTAACAAAACACTCCCATTAAAATAAAGGTTTGTGAAACTGTGCTGTTATGCACATAGGAATGCATCTTCTAAGACTCCAGTAGACCACAGCTGCACATACAGGTGTGAGTAACTTTTGTATCGTGGCAACTAGACATGTGAGGACACAGTACTCACTGATAACTTTTCACCATGATCAATAAAAAGATTAAAAATAAAATCCCTAGGTTGCTATCAGAAATTCTGAAACCGCCATAGTACACAAATTCCTTGGCTATCTATAACAAGATCTACTGGACTGATGTGAGTTTAGCATGTAAAAACTACCTCCAGAGAAACTGAACCCAGTCAAAAATAATGTTCACTAAAATACCCTTAATCTCCAAATAGCCTACCTGCAGGGAAAGGCTTCTACTGCACTCTGTGCCAAGGACAGAAAGGATTGTGACTCTGAAGAATGTTTCTTTTGACTCTGAAGGAAAGGTTGGTGTCTGGTAATACACCTGTTCTGTTTCTACACCTACGAGAGAGCTACAATTCCGCTGAATTAAAACATTTTGACAATTAACATGTGGTCCATGCACACGGAAACATGGTAACTGAGGTGTGCTGGCAGGGGGAAGGTATAAATAGGGTGGAATATTTAAAATGATATATCAATATTCCCAGTTAGACCAAATCTGAAAATTCAGTGTGATGGGTTTAGAGAAGCTGGGATTATTTATTTTTAGTGAATAAATCTTGGTATTGGGATTCAGGTAATAGATTCTAATCCCAGCTCTGTCACTGCTTTAGATTCAGAGTTTGGACAAGTCACTTTATTCATTCTATTTTGCATCAGAAATGATAAACACTGCTCCTTTCAGCAGAACACTTAATGATGTCCCCAAGGAAACACACCAATATTTTTACTTACATGTCTTATTTATGTGACATAGACCGTGATACAATGGAAGACCAAAGGGATTTTCCAAAGTTGCCTTTATGGATCAGAGGTAGCTCAGTGGGAAGAGAACAAATTATTTCAGAGGAAGTCTATTCTAGGTGGCCTCACAAGGGTATTAGTCAAGCCGAGGACTCAGAAAAGGTAACTGATTAAAGCTATTGGCAACCATACAAAATATGAGTAAGGTCAGTTTCTGAGCACTTTAGCACATTGCATTGCTAATGGCTTTTGGTTTATATTAAAAGGTACTACTCAGCAGTAAGTGAGGCACTGGAAGCAGCATCAGAAAGTTTTCTAGTGATCGGCAACCCAACAGCAATGTTATGTTATATATAAATCATTTGATATAGTTTTAACCACCTTTTTTAATAGTTGAGATAGCTCTCCAGATATCAAGCTAATAAAAATGACATGTTGTAATTTGACAAGCCTGAGCAATTGACAGGCCTGCAAACACAACTGTCAATGAGATGGGTTTAGTTCAAGCTAATACAGCTGCTGTCTCAGCCAGCTCAGTCTCAATCACAGCAGAAAATCATGAATCTTGTAACCTGTATATCCAGGCAGTCTTATCCAAAACCAAATATCTCCCTCCACCCTCCGTTCTCCCCCTGTTTTGGCCTGTTATCCATGTGCTAGGTCTATGCTTTTCCTGGCAATAAACAAAACAAGCAAACAAAAAATCACAATGATCGACATACCTGACATTGGTGGATCTTTGTAATGCTCCTTTCATGAAGGGCAGATTTATCTGCTTAACTGAATAAAGTTTATCAGGTGCCTTGCAAAAAGCCATTTCAATCACTTGGTCTGATCTTCCCCATCTATGTCCTGCCTTCTTTGGTGAAGGAGTGGCTAAGGAGAGAGGGCTGGAAGGAGTAAGAAGGAGGAAATGGCAAGACAGCAGTAATACACAAATTTTCCAGGATCTCCTTTAATCCTGGATCTTAAGTTGCAGGCTCTGTACTTGTGTAGGAATGAGATCATGTCAGTTTGATGATGTCCTGGCAATGGACAGTAATAACAGGTCAACACTTAATTCTTTCAGATTTGTCAGAAATGCCAAATATCATTCTACCAGGAGGCTCTTCTGACAACTGGAGGCTGTGGCAGTGTGGAGAAGTACTACCAAAGTGACTCAATAACTGCCAGAGATATCTGGATTGTACAGTAGCAAGGAGTATTGAGTATGGCATATGCTCCATGGTGCAAGACCAGCATGGAGCAGTTACTCATGAAACACTAGTCAGACAGAGGCAAAAAAACATTAACTGCCAGAACCAGCTTGTTTCATTTAAAGGAGCTGTAGATAAATCTTTTTAACGTCTTAATTTTATAAGCTGAAAAGTGTGTCAGACATCGGTGGGCTGGGCAGATCTGACCAGCACAGGAAAGAAGCAAATACAGGTTCATGATATTGCCAACACTATCATTAAGATCATTTAAATGCTGTTTCAATGCATTTTTAAAGCCACTGTGCATGAAGTGAAAAATTGACAAGCATATTGAAGTTACTGTGAAGAGTGAAATATGTTGGTACCCATCAGTGAACTCCAGCCCTTACGGTATATTGGACACATGTCCAGGATGTGTGAGGACAATGATTATAGTGCACTCCAGACAGGCTGGCCCAGAAAAAATTCCTGAGCACACTGGAGGATTTTCCCTAAAAGGTGGCAAGTAGTCAGTCCAGAGACAGTGCTCTTAACTATCAGATGAGTTCAAATGAAGAGGTGGAACAAGCTTGGCTGAAATGGGAGCTGTAACCTCACGGCTGAACGTATGGCCAACAAGTCCAAAGTACAGGTAGTTGTGAGAAAAGCAAGTGACCAACCATTACTTGGAAACATGGCCTGTGGGAGAGAAGCACGAAATTTTATCCTGTAGCACTGTCCAGGTGCAAGACAGATAAGGTACAGGGAGAGGTCAGGGCCTCCTGTATTTTTCAGTTGCATTTAGTAATATGTGATTGTGGTCAGACATCTCTGCTACCCCTGTGTACTGCGTTGCATTGTCCCCGGGCAGTCAAGCTGAAGCCTGAAGGTCTCCCAGTCGAGGTGTGAGACAGCTCTGTCCCCAGGTGTGGGGCTCCAATCCACACAAAGGCCTAATTCAGTAGGGGTAAGTGCAAAATGCTGCCCTCAGGTAGGAGTTGGTGGGAGGGCCTGGCTGGCAGGGCAGCAGCTCTGCACCAGGGGCTGGACACAGAGGTAGCACAGCTGTCAGGCACAGCTTGGGCACACAACATGGTGCTGCTGTGGGTAAAAGGAAAACATTGTCATGGGATGAGCAGAGAGGTTGTGTTAGTAGGAAGTGAGAAATAGACCACCTCCTCCCCCCCAGCACCGCCCCAGGCATTATGTTCTCTCCAAAGAAACAGCGGGTCCACTTTCGTGCCTCAATAAAGACACATCCCAAGCCAAGGGAGCTTTAATCCTTGTGTGTGTGTGGTCAGAGAGTCTAGAAATGGCAGCCTGTGAGAAGAGATAGGAGAGTAGTGGTTGTTTAGTGTAGGGAAGAGAGGACCAAGGAAGAACATGATAATGTTGTTCTAAAAGACTGCAAAGATTTTTCACCTCTACAAAGGGTAGGATAACAAATAACAAGCTTAGGCTGCAGCAAGAGAGACTTCGTTTAGACATTAGGAAAACTTTCTAGTGATAAGGATACTCATCTAACCTTACTGGAAGAGGTTATCTAGCAAAGCCACTGATCCTCTGTCATGGGAGGAAATTTAAGGCCAGATGGGACAAGCAAATGACACAGGAATCCTGTCTCAGAAAGGGGGATGATCCAGATGATATTAACAGGCCCTTTCCAGACCTACATTTTGCTGATTCTCTCTCCTAAACATAAAATCCAGCTGTGACTTTCTGGATCAGCCTGTGTTAAGTACAGCATGGTTTAGATGTTTCCTGAATGAGTTTTATGAAAACAAAACAACTATGACAACAAAAAAATCCTCATGCTGCAAGCTCTTATGGCTTCGTCTTCAGTCTCACCGTACTTGACCCATTTCTTAAAGCTCTGGCTCCTGGAGTCAAGCAGATTTCATGAACAGTAAGCTTAAATAAGCAAAGAGCAGTCTAAATTTATGGTGCAGGAAAAAAATAAAATAAAACAGATTAAAAGCATGACAGAGAAATACTTCCAGCAGTTATAAATCCACAAGAGAAATACGTGATTTAGCTTAAAAAATTACAAAGCAGTTGATTAAACAAAACCCTTATGATTGGGACTGACTCAATTTTTTAATGTTCATTAATGTTTAATGTTTTTAATGGTCATCATCTAAGTTGGCAAAAAAAAGGAAATTGTGTTGCTGAAGGGAAGATTCACACACCAAATGTCCCCCACGGTGAGTGACAAAGAGATAGGGACATAGGTATTCCTTTTCCAGTCCAAAACTGGGGAGTACCCAATGAAAGCAGCAGGTGACCAAAAAAGCCCCAAAACAAACAAACAAAAAACCAAAAAGAAAACAAAAAATGTCTTGTCACAAAAAAAATTTAATTAGGAAAGTGGTACATCTTGCCACAGGATGCTGTGGATGCTGTGTGTGTGTGTGTGGCAATGCTGTGAGTGTGCCTTCATGTGCTAGCCTCCAGCACGGGAACTCTCCGAGCCACAAATTGTTGGTTGCTGGTAGAATATTTGGGAGAAAGTATCACCCTACGTGTCCTCTTCTTTCATGGTTCCCCCCAGGCATTGCTTAAGAGTCACTGTGGAAGGCGTGATACCAGGCCAGACTTTTAATCTGACCACAGAAAGATGTTCTTATGTTCTTTTACTCTTGTTGTGGTCCTGACAAGTAGAGGCACACTGGCAGAGCTGCATAAGGAAATGTTATATGCATTCTCCTAATAGCAGACTTCTTTTTCCAAGGTTGCCAATCACACCCTGCCAATAAATTCCCTAAACAAAAACTTTTAAAATAAATAAAACCCACAAATAAAACTGATAGCGAAGAATTAGCTGAGTGCATGAATGTAGTGATACTTATCATAAAAATCGGTGCAGTGTGAGTTTTCATCTGACCCATCATCACTCTGCAATCTTTTTCATTATCATAAATCAAAAAGCATTGTTTGGTTTAAATCACTTGCTGCTTAAAGATGAATCACCTTTGATTTCCTGGGTTTTGCTTATAGCAAAAAGGAAAAAAAAAGCTTTCAAAACTGTACAACAGTAAAAATGTCTAGTCTCACTTTGCATTAAAAAAAAAAAAAACAACAAAAAAAAAACCTCAGAGAGCTCTAAAACTTAATCTAGCAAGGAACATAAAATGAAACAGAACTGTGAATTAGGAAAAAAAAATATTTCTCCATCTGTGGAGCTATTAATCTACAGTTTGGTCCAGAGAGTTCATATACAGCAGCCTGTGAAGAGGGACCCCAAGCTCTAATGGCATGAAGAAGATAGGGCCTCGAACGTTTAATCTAACTACAGGTGCATATCTAAGCTTCTCTGTAACATCTGTCTCTGTGGATAAGAAACTACTAAGCATCTGCACCGGATTGTGCAGACACCAGCTATGTGGCTTAAAATGTATCCTGTATACTGATGACTGATGTGCAAATCACCCAAGCCACCCCAACAGGCTTGTCCAGCAAGCTCTTCCCCTCCTGTGAAGCAGAGCCCTCCCCTCCCTTCATCACGCTGCCTTGACATCATACCCTGTGCTCAGAAGTGCAATTAGATTCTCGCCACTTTTTCCAAAGTCAAGAAGAATAGGGTCATTTAAAAAGTCAGTTGAATAAACTGATGAGCCCAATGGGCTGGAACAACAAAACAGATCACAACTTGGTGTAAGTCATCCCCAGGGGGGAGACAGAAGAAATACGCTGCATGCAGTTGTATCTAGGTTTGTTCTGTGAAGAAACGTCTCATAAGAAAAGAAACAAGCAAAAATAAAACAGGCTTCATTCTTTATGTCTCCCATTAGCTAGAACCCTCATGGCAATTTCTATCAATTTAACTTTTGGATGTCTGGATACTAGCCAGGGAGCACTCAGCTTCCATATGCTCAGCAAAGGCAGCAACGGCAATGATGCAATGCTGTCTCAGGCGAGGCAGGTAAATCACTGCATATTTCTTCACAAGTCAAATTTTCTGAAACTTGCCACCCAGCTTCAGGAAACTGGAATGAGCAATTTGGTAATGAGTCCTGTATGTCCCACAAGCAACCCTAAATCTCGGAATATGCCTGATGGAGCTGGTTGGTGGTCCACTCAGCCATATTTTTTGACCCTCCTTTATGTCCATAAGGAGAAGTGGAAATGGTTTCCTGCACAGAGACTATTTTTTGTTGTCCTAGGCAGGCAGTATAATCTGAAAGAAGGGGGTAGCGGGGAAGGTAGGAGAAGGGGGCTGGAATCAGATGCACGTGTGTTTGAATAGCAGTTCTGTTGCTGACTGTCTTTGGGGAAGTCAGTTCATCTCAGCCTCGCTTCTCTCTCCCCACGTAAAACAGAGACCTTATACACAATTGCAGGGAAAGTGTGCAATTTGTTAAACATATGAAGCAGTAAAAGGGCAATTCATCTTGCTAATTTTAGCTGTCTCCAAGTTAGTATCTGGTCTAACTAGGTTCCCTCTACAGCCCAGGGACAGAGAGAGGTTGGATAAATCACCTTTTCCTCCACTGATTGCAGGAGGAGGCCAGACACCTGGCCACATTTAGGCACAATTAATCCTATCTTCAATGTCCAGAGTCACAGTAAATGCTGGGAATCTTCTGCTGTTGGTATACCCCAGCCTCCTCTATTAGAGAGCTGAAGGATGCATTCATAGTGAGCAAGCTTCTGAATTTTTATTTCCAGAAAGTATGTATATTCAGAAGTTCTTTTTTCTTTTACTTAGCCCTTGATTATTTGAGACATTAGGAAAACATCACTCTCTGGCTTTGATCTATCACTGCTACTAAATTGCCAGCTTGCTCCCTTCTGGCAGCACGTCAGTGCCTATGAAGCACACAGGTAGGGTGTTTTGTATGTGAGCATCCTTTGTCTCAAATTCAAATAAGATTATTGTGGTAACATGTCCACATGCATTAATGAATATTCCTGACACTGTACAGACAACCAACAGAGACCCCACTCCTCACAATCTTTAACCAAAAGTTAGGTGCATCTTTTGGAAGAGGAATGAGGGAGGGGGGAAAGAGTGTCTCCTTAGAAGACCTCCAAATCCTATGCATCTACAGAGATATTGCAGAACACCCCCAAATTTAATACAAGCTGAGCAGACATCAAAGAAGAAGGGCTTGTGGTCATTGCTGCCTGACATTGAATTCACATGCAAGTCACAAGGAACTTGTATTGAGTTTTGAAGTCTGATCCATGCAGTCACAGGATTGTATTCTTTGTTTCACTCTTGGGTGGCGTCTTTCTCTTAAAGCCGAAAGTTCTCCTTCATCATATGGAATAATAGCTGGTACTTCGAAAATCAGCTACTGGTGAATCTGTGGTGCCTTTTGTCCTCCAAGTCCCTTGGCTGAGCTAAAATTTTCTAATGTATTTTACTTCCATTAATGGTAATAAACAAGCATTTCCATAGCAATTTCCATAATCAAAGTTCTGCACTCAAGAGCTCCTCTGGAACTATCAGCTGACTTTGCAGGGAGGAAACCAAGGCAAAAGAATTATGCAAAATGCTCAAAGTCACAAAGTGAGTCAGACTCCAAGGCCAAAAAAAAAAAAAAAAAAAAAAGAAGAAGAAAAAGAAAAAAAAAATCCAAACCCTGTAGTTCTCCTATTTGTGCTTGTGCCCCAAGGCAATCCCTGTCTTTCACAGCTAGGGACCAGTTCCGATACCATTTACACAAAGATAATTCCACTGACACTCAGAGTTAGCCCTGATTTACTGCACCATCTGTGAGATCAGCATGCAGCACAAGACACTCTTATGACTGGAAAATACTTTACTGACAAGGAAAATATATACCTATGTATTCCTTCCTGTTCTCTGTTGCTAATCTTTAATGGCCACCTTTCTTCAAATGCTTTCAGTCAAATTTTAAGTGAAAAAAGAATTTTTCAAACTTTAATAGCCTTGTTAATTGGTTTGGGTGTGGTGCATCACACTGGCCAAGCAGCTCCTTTGGCATGCAATCTGACCTTGTCAAGACACTTGTCCTAGTACTTCTCTTTTCCATCTGATTGTGTTTTCTGCTTGGTAATACAGCCATCATCTAGATTTTGTCATTTGTATTATATCTCCCATCTCCTCAGCAGTAATAACAATCTGCCTGTGGAAAAAAATCCTGAAAACAAGCCCCTGCATCCTCTACCAACTCATTTGATTACAGGAAAGTCCCTGGTTATACCTGGAGAATTTTAACAAAACACTGATGTCTTGTCAAATCGTTAAGCACTGCTCCTCTCTGGAAGGTATGTACAAACAACACTGCCTGGCACCTGTGTTCATGCTGATATAAGGCATTGAGACTGAAATATAATGTATATTAACACACAAATAAAAAGAAGTGGTCTATGACTAGCGTATTTCATAGAATCATGGAATCATTTAGGTTGCAAAAGAACTTTTGAGATCATCAAGTCCAACTGTTAACCCAGGGCTGCCAAGTCCATCACTAAACCATGTCACTAAGCACCACATCTACACATCTTTTAAACACCTTCAGGGATGGTGATTCCACCACCTCCCTGGGCAGCCTGTTCCAATGCTTCACCACCCTTTCAGTGAAATTCTTTTTCCTGACATCCAATCTAAACCTCCTCCATCGCAACTTGAGGCCATTTCTTCTTGCCCTATTACTTGTGACCTGGGAGAACAGACCAACACTCCCCTGCCTACAGTCTGCTTTCAGATAGTTGTAGACACTGATAAGGTCTCCACTGAGCGTCCTTTTCTCTGGGCTAAACACCCCCAGCTCCCTCAGGCGCTCCCCATCAGACTTGTGCTCCAGACCCTTCCCCAGCTCCGTTGCCCGTCTCTGGACACGCTCCAGCACCTCAGTGTCTGCCTTGCAGTGAGGGGCCCAAACCTGAACACAGGGTTCGAGGTGCAGCCTCACTAGTACCGGGTACAGGGGGACAATCGCTCCCCTTGTCCTGCTGGCCACACTGTTTCGGATGCAGGCCAGGATGCTATTGGCTTTCTTGGCCACCTGGGCACACTGCTGGCTCATTTTCAGCCAGCTGTCAACCAGCATCCTCCTTCCTGCCCTTCTTGTAGATGGGTGTCACATTGGCTAACCTCCAGTCTTCTGGAACCTCCCGGTTAGCCAGAATCGTTGATAAATGATGGAGAGTGGCTTGGCAAACTCCTCTGCCAGCTCCCTCAGTACCCTCGGGGGGATCCCATCCGGCCCATACACTTGTGCATGTCTAAGTGGAGTAGCAGGTCACTAACCATTTCTTCCTAGACTGTAGGGACCTCATCCTGCTCCTTCTCATCCCTGTCTTCCAGTTCAGGGGGCCAAGTACCCTGAGGGTAACTGGTCTTGCTATTAAAGACTGAGGTAAAGAAAGAATTAAGTACCTCAGCCTTTTCCTGAACCTTTGTGGCAAAGTTCCCCCTGCATCAAAAAAAGGATGGACATTATCCTTGGCCCTCCTTTTGTTTCTGATGCATTTGTAAAGATATTATTTATTATCTTTTACAGCAGTGGCCACCCTGAGTTCTAGCTGGGCTTTCACCCTTCTAATCAAGTGCTTCTCCATCTTCACCCTGCCTTTCTTAAGGTATACTTACAAAGTCATTGAAAGAAAGACTAACTTATTAACCTTATTAACAAGTGTGAAATGAAACCACTGAGATTAAATCATGCCAGTGACCCTGAGAGATTTGGTTATGCAGGGGAGCCCACTCATTAAGTTACAGTTCAGATGAATTCCCTGTATTGCTGGTTGCCAAAACTTTTGAGCCATTGCCATTTCTTCCCACTTTGACATAGGTGCCTGACAGGGGTGTTCACATCTCTGACCCTTCCCGTTTTGCAAATCCTAATGTAAACAGAGAAAAAGTCCAAAGCCAAAAAAACCCACCTGCTTTATTTTAAGCAACAACAAGCTCTGTCCTTCTTCTGCTTTTCAGAGAACAAAGGGAGTAAAATATTAACAACTTCACTCATGCTTTCCCTTGAGCTTCTGGGGTAACTTTGCAATGGATAAAAACCTCTGCATCCCACTCAGGCTGCTGCCCAGGCCCCCCTGCAGGAGGACCAGGCTTGTTTGCTCCTCTGAGGGCTGTGCAGCAACAGTAGTTGTGTTGGGGCTGCTAGTGCTGCCAAAGGAGCCAGCACAGGTGGTGTTACAGCGACCAAAACATCTGGGTCTGAGACCCAAAGCATCTGTGTTGTCTTTCTGGTTACTGACATCAGTATCTGAGTTAAATTAAAAATACATGGCCATGGGTATTTGTAGGTATAACACGTGTAATTTGTTCTCATGAGTATGTATCATATGAAACTCTTGAAAAATATTCTCATTTCAGATCTTATCACTAAAAGGCCAGTGCTAAGACATATTTAATTTGGGTAATAACTTTAGGGCAGTTGCTCAGATTTCTGTGCTGTTGAATTGGTGGTGAAAACTGTGATTTCTAGAAAGTGCAATACATTATGCTATGCTAAGGCAGTAATTTTCCAGAGAAACTTCAGTTACTTTTCGTGCTGCATCTCCTTGTGTCTTGAATGTGGCTTCTGTGTGACAAGGTTAGAAAACAAAATTCTTCACTTGGTCTGTTTGGGCAATTTATTAATTCTTGGTGGTACCTGGATATTTTATTAAGTATGGAATTATCATCAGTGATAGAGCTGGCATATAAGAAAAGATTAAATGGTGTAGGGCTCCTTAGCTTGGAAAAGGAGATATGTGATTGAAGAAAATCATGCAGGATGTCAAGAATGATTATAAGAAGTGCTTTTAGAAACTCAGCGGGGAATATTACTCACTATTCCTTGCAAATGCAAAATGTGGGGGTTGTCACAGAAATCATCAGGCTGCAGATTGAAAAGGAGCAAAAGAGGTATATTTTCAGACAGCACCAAGTTAAGCTGTGGAACTCATTGCCACTGGATAGTGCAAAGACCAAAAGCACAAGCAGATTCAAGTGCTAATTATAAAAATTTATAGGCAAGAGTCACAAATTGAAGCTAAATACAAAATGTGGACTGAACCTAAAGTTCAGGAAATTCATAAGCTTGTAGGTTATCCCAGGATATCCTGGGAGAAGGACAGACACAGCCACTGAGCAGACCTCACTTACATCTGCTAACAACATACATATCCTTCTTGCTGGACGTGACTGGTGTGAACAGGTCAGAGCCAGAGACAGACAACAAAGGAGGAGCAGAGCCCTGGCTGGGTCTCTTTTCAGTTTTGGGTGTATTAATGCTCATTCCGTTAAGGAACTAGAAATCTCAGCAAATGATTAATTGGCAGAAGTACCCAAATCTAAAACTAAATTCTGCTTTAGCTAATCTCCCCACCAGGAAAACAGGAACTAAAAATACCTTTTTCTTGGATGTCTTTTGAGGACTAACCACATCAAATCCCTGAAGTGTTTCTGATTCTAGCAGAGGTATCACCAAGCCACTTAACATGTTCATGCCACTTTTGGCCCATGCCTTTAGAACAGCAGCTATTAAGAGAACTTTATAGATGCCACTCTTGGCCAGGAGCCCAAAACACCCTTCATCTTTATCGGCTCACAGATATAAGAGGTGGCAGGAGAGCTATTTCCATCAGGGATGCCCCATTTCTGTATGAATGGAGAAAGTAAAATTTCATCTTGAATTGGGGGGCTGGGTAGAGGGTGAGGGTGAAGGGAACCAACCTGAAGCAAAAGGCACATATGACAGGTTACTGTAGGTAGAAAAAAATAGAAGCTCCCTGGGGTTAATTATAAAGGAGCTCTGGAATCCTCACCAAAGTATTATCCCTAATGACTGCCATTAGTTGAATCAAGCTGTGTCTTCATGGGGAAGAATGCTAGAAAGACACAGTCAGTGTTCATCCCCTGCCTCTGCCTCCTCTCTCTGCTGCCCACCATCATGCTGTGGTCATACACACTGCAGAAAACAGTGGAAATCATCCTCCAGCACGCACAGCTCTGACAGCTCACCTGCATCCCAATCTGCAGGCATACTGGCTCTGGCAAATTCTGTGTGTGTCTATATATTCCTCTAAATACACATGGTCCTTAGGCGGGTGTCACCAGCTGCTTCAGAAGTCTGCAGAAGACCACCCATTCACTGCTTAGGGAGAGGCCAAGAGAACCAGGGCACTACTATTTTTCTCAGGAGTACGAAACTCCCCATGCTGCACTGGCTGCGTGACCCCCTACGTCCCAGCCCCGGCACAGCCATCTGGTCTTGATGCTCACCATCACTGGGGCACAGGATGGAGAGGCAGCTCCAGGCCAATTCCTTGCAGCTGGGGCAATCATGTAACAGCTGCTCAGCACCTATGAACGCCAACCTCTGTTGTCCACCCAGCACTGCAAGCCCTGCCATCGGGGGAGAAAGGGAAGGCCAAAGGTCCCAGAGCTTCAAAATCCCTTGTGCATCCCAGACATCGTATTGGCACAGTTACAGGCAGGAGTTGGGGGCACCACTGCCTCCACCCACCACCAGCACAACTGCAGTATGTCCTCTCCCCTTGTTATTTAGCTGTTTAGCTGCTGTTTTGCATTTTGAGATGACACTATTTCTTAAATATTTGAGATGAGACTAATTCTTACATATAATGCAGGCAATGGTAGGACCTGAATATTGGTCCTGAAGGTTCCTCCATATCAGTGCTGCACAGCCATGTCCTTTCTTTTGCCTGACCCGACAAAACACAAAATTAAGTTGTGCAAGGCATTATAGTTAGTAAAATTTAGTTTGGGACTACTTAATGAACAATGCCTTTTTTTATGCTATATGTTGCACAAAAGGAGATGAACCTCTTCTGTACAGGACAGTCACATCAGTTAGGATGGTTTTTTGTCTGTTTACCACATTTCAATCAGACATGTTGCTGTCCAGGACAACATTGCTTCTCCACTTATGAATGAGTTTCTCCTTTTGCAGACATGTAATGAAAAGGCCAGATTGACCTTAAACAGAGTAGATAAATCAAGAACTATGTTACTATGTTCTGCCTGTCTCAAAATACTCTGGCATGCCACACATGAGTTGACGTTTACTTTCAGCTGCTCAGGACAGTCTCATTGCCCAAAGCTGGAAAGGAGGCAAGTCATCACATACATCTCTTGCCTGTATTTTCCAGTCTGCATTCTTCCCTTTTCTTCAGTCATCCACCCAGGTTTACAGTCAGAGCTATCATGCAAGCTGAGCTCCCCACTGGCCCAGTCCTTCAATGTACACAGTCAGGTGCCTTTTCCATTCTTCAGTAGGAGGTGCAAGGGCTGGAAAAACTGACAGCAGAGCAGGCATGCTGCCCTTACCCTGGCAATTCCCCAAGTGACGTTTGCTGCCTCACATGGACTCAGGATATTAACTAAACTGACAAGGACTACACAGAGAGAGGAAGGAAACCTGCTTTTTCAATCCTGTGACTGCAAATGAAGTTTCTCTGCTCTTAGGAGTCTCTCAAGCACAGCATACAGAGGGTTTTGAGGATCTAGGGGATCGTTACAGAAGAGTGCTGTGATGTTATTTTCATTGCCACAGCCAGGCAGGGATTGTGTTTTGGTCTTCTGAGAACAGGGAGCTGGTTTACATTTCTACTTGCGCTGTTCCTTAAGGCTCTCGGAGCAACTTCGTTGTACAGAATCACCGCACTTTTACAAAAAGGGCAAAGGAGAGCTATCGCTGCCTAAAAAAGTTTCCATCATCTCTTGCACAGTTCATGTATGCCATACATCAAGTCCTGAAAAGCACATGTCCCATCTTTTCCACAAGAAATAAAGATATTTAAACTGTAAACCACGGCTTTTTGTTTAACACTGTGAAAAGAGGCATATAGTAGAGGCCTGCTGTTAGTATGACGTGCAGTAATGAATCAGTTATCAAGGAGATCTGGGTGGAAGTTTTGATTCATGACATGAAAATAGGAATGGGGTTTTGTACAGTGCCTCCCTGACATACCAGCTCACCTGCCCCTTCGCAGCTCCCTTCGAAGCTGTTCCCACAGCACCACTCTTCCACCTCAGCTTTCAGCAGTTGGTTGAACACAGCATCACTTTGCAGATTTCAGGGGAGTGGCACCATGCAAGTGACTCTGGGTGTTGGAAACCCCTTGGAAGGACTTGTGCTTAGGAAGTGTTTGTTCCACATTTCGTCCTTTTCACTGAAGGCTGAATGTTGCAAATCCATCATGCCTCCACTTGACTCTATGCTGTGGAGACACATACTGTGACACAGAGGGATTTTGGCAGCAGCAAAGGAAAAGCTTCAAAAACACTTCACTGAGCCCTGAAATGTGCCAAAATATACCAGGCGCTAAGGGTGGAAACCTGCCAGGGAGAGAAGCATTTCTCAGTTAGAGGGGGGCTGATTTCCCCAAGGAGAGGGAGAGCGGTTCTCCAAGGACCCACTCCCACCCCACTCAACAAAACACACCATGAACACACAGCAGATGCCAGTCACAACAGAGCAGCAGGATCCACTGTCTCAGCCCTTTCACGCCACTCACCATTTCTTCAGGTGCCCATTTCCTGCGTGACAGCAGAGGATCCGAGCTGAGGTGGCCCATCATGGTGGAGAACACTGCAGAGCACTGCTGGGGCTCCAGCTCTGAGTAAAGCTGAAGGGCACCCAGTGGTGTCTGTGGCAGATCATGGATCTTCTTCATCTCTGTGACAAGGCACAATTGTGGCAGGTTTCCTATCACACCGCCTAATCTCTGTAATTGGTTTTCATTATTCCTCCATGTGGTGCCCTATGACTATCATCTTCTATGCACCTAGAAGTGCAGGAAGCCCTGGAGATTCCCACTGTACGCCTGCCTTGATCCACATTATTGTGCGCTGGAGCTGGCAGCAGCCAGTGCATGGCTTGGTGCAGCAGATTTTGTAACCACGCTCCAGTGAGGGGACAAAGCCACCAGGGAGGACTTTGGAGGAGCTGGCAGGCAGGATAATGGCAGTCACAGCTCCTCTGACAGGAAGGGCAGGGTAGAAGGGAGAAGAGAGACCCTAAGCCAGCCTGAAAGTGTCCCTCAGCAGCACCCCCATGCAGAAAGCCACCCAGTGCTTACAGCCACCACATAGCCTCAGGTGCCACAGTGCTTAAAGCAACTGTTTTACTGACAGAACTGCCAGCTCTGCACCTTAGTCTGTGGGCTAAAAGTGTAATTTCAATTAAGCAAGAAAGACTTTCTAGGTTAATTAAATACCAGTTGCTAAACCATACTCCACCAGTCATTATCTGTGTTTTGATATGGACTTACTACATAACTGTTAAACTTGGAATTTAGCAGATAACTTTCTTATTAGAAAGATTAAACATCTACTTGAGCGACTTTGTTTTTTAAATGTCACCATTTCAGTTTACTAGACTTCTCGCTGTGCTTAACACAAACAGTGGGTATTTAAAGTAATAACAAATAAGCTGTCAGTTGGGAGCACTCAGAAGCAGGCAGGACCTGTCCCAGGACAGCCTCTGCTGGTGCTGCCAGGGTGACAAGTCCAGGGATGGGCCATGCCCCCCCCCCAGCACCCCTGCTCCTGCTTTGCTCCCAGTCTGCAGGCTGATGGGGAGAAACATCAGCATCTCTCTTGAAAAGCAATTTTCTAGCTCCAGTGGGATCAGCCCAGTTCTCCCCAACTGTCTGTGGCTGCACATGTGTGTTTTGCTGGCTGAGGACATGGTGGAGCAAGATCCACCGACCAGTACCAGTATATGATGGATGCAGGCCTACGCCATCACCTCAGCTCTTGAGTGCCACTAGCACCAGCCTCCTTGGGATAAAACACACATGATGCACTGCACACAAAGCCAAGGATAGTCCCTGGCTGCTCTTCAATGTGACATCTGCAAAAATTACCTGGGGTGGAGGAGGTTGCCGCTGCCTGATTCCCGCTTTCATAATTCTGGTATTAACAGATCAGAAACAACTAAACAGCAAAGAGTGGTTTGGACAGGGAGGAAACTGTGGGAAGAAGTCCTTCCTGGAGTCAGAGAAGAGGATCCCAATGGAAGTGTGCAGTCAGATATTTACTGGTGTGGAGGTCAGAGAGCACCGGTGCCGCAGCTGACCCCCATCTAACAGAGATGGTGAAACAATGGCACACAGGAGGGTGATACAGGAGCTGGGTTTGAGCCGCAAAGCCCTGATCCAGGTTCCCTCCAGGTCTTGGCTCTGAGGCCAGTTTCTCTGGAAATCAACGGTCTAAGAGCTAGATTGAGTTACCTCCCAGGCCGGATGCTGGTACCTACTTGGGGTGCTGTCCTGGTCCCAGGGTGTTACAGCCATGCAGCCTTACAGCCAAACTAATTCTCCCTTCACTGAATTTTTGGTAGAAGTGCTTTTACCACTTTCAGAAACAGGGATTTCCAGTTTCTCCAGCAAGCCCCAAGGAGGAGCAGTAGGCCCTATGATGGCCATCACTTTGGCAAATGTTGACTTGTGCCTTCAGCAAGAACTGGCAGCGAAGAGGTTAAGAATTAGTGAACCTAAAAAGCTGCTTTTTGAGGGGTGGGTTTCAGGCAACCTGAGCTAAGGAAGCAGCCTTAACAATATAAGAAAAGGAAGTGCTGGTCGTTGGTTTGTTTGTTTATTGTTTCAGCAGTTTGTACTGTGTGTGTCTCATGTGCTATCTTCATTCCTCAGTCTCCCAGCCAGTTAATTATCCAGGGGAAGTGGTGCTTCCTGCCTGCGACCTCCTGGGTCCCCTCCCATTGTTCCCGGAGCTGACACACAGCACTGGAGATGGCAGAAAGGGCTGCTCATGTCTCAGCCGGTGAGAAACACTCCAGAGACTGCAGTTAGTTAATAAAGCAGATGGGTTTATTGGAATTGGCAAATCTCAATGCTAGTGATGTGTTTAATAGGGTTCATCAGACAAAAATCCCAATAAAAATAAAACAGGGAGTTTGGGGGCAGGGGGATAAATATAAGACAGACAAGATGATCCGTACCTCTGGCATCTCCAGCAGCTCTACTGCTTCTCCTCAACCTTCAAGAATCAGCAACAGGTTTTCTCAACAATTCTTTCTCTGTTAGGACTTATTAGTCAGCATGAGAAGAAATCCCAGCCTTTAAAAGCCACTTTCAGCTGGCCTAGATCTCCCTCAGTCCCTGTGCCAAGTGAGTTCTTTAACTTTCCGTACACAAGACATTTGAACACTCTTCAGAGGCTCTCCCTTCACTTGGTACAGGGGCTTTCATGGAAATGTGGATGACTCCAAGCCCCTAATATTGTAAAAATATTTTTTTTTCAGAAGCCCCAGTGCCCTACATGACCCCCAGAGATTCTTTTCTGCGCTTCTGTAACGATCAAGCACCAGCACCTTACAGAAGTGTGCTTCTCTCAAATGCTGTGTGGACATTTCAATATTTATTTTTTTTTAAAGAACACTTTGTACAATCCCTAAGCAGGGCCTGAAGCAATGCAAACAATAACAAACAGCGATGGGCTTGAGCTGTAGATCTGGGATCCAGATGTGCATCTCAACTTCAGGAAGGTTTGAGGGTGCTTAAGCCGGGTGTGGGTTAATCTCCCTGGAAAATCAAAAATTAAGAGGGAGAAAGGAAAAAACATAAGCAGAACATAGCTAACAAAACACAGAGGGGCAAGTTTTCATTTCTGTGTGTTTGATAACTCCAGTTTTTTTGAAAGATGTGACCTCACCCTATAAGAGGTTGGGAACTGTGATGAGCCAAGAATAAAAGGCTTTTTGCTCACTGACACTGGTAAAAGTAAAGCAATCTGTTTTGAAGAACTCCTTTAAAGCACGTATTGCTACTTTGATGATACAGATCTTGTGGGAAAGTGGGTTTTGCTCTAAGTCGCATAGTTTTTTTGGTTTTCTCCACATATTTTTGCCTTCACATGAGTACTGTCCTATGTAATTCCAGTGCTCAAATGCATCTTAGATATTGTGATGCATTTGTACCACTCTGATGGCATTTGGGGCTCAAAATTTACTCATCTAAAGTTTTAGAGAAAAACAAAACACAGGTCCTAGATTTTCTCTTCAGAGGGAGACACCATTTCCAGGGATGAGCTGATTCCTCCCTTTTGGAACAGGACGTGGCCAGAGGAGCACTGTCATTACTGGAAGTTTTCTTTCATGAGAAAATATTATTTACACATGACAGAGCCAAATGACAACAGTGGCAAAGAAGACTAGCAATCGATCCTGCTTTAAATAGCTAATTTTCTAATGCAGGGAGGAGCATTTCTGAGGCCATTTCCGTAACAAGATGTTCCACTCACTTCTGGCCTAGCGGCACAGCATCTTGATCCTGCCTTCCCTTCCTTTCCCTTCCCTTCCTTTCCCTTCCCTGCCCTGCCCGCCTTCTGTCAACAAACATGTAAGAAAGGAATTTCACCATGTCAGGAACTTTAGGCTTTTGAAACAGAGCTCACACACTTGACGCTACCCAGCCTTAGGACACAGCTGAGCTGTTGCCCAGATGGGAGGTCAGTTCTGATTTCTTACAGATGTTTTGGATCAAATTATAGTGCTTAAAAGAAAAAAAAAAAGAAAAAAGAAAAAAAATCTCCAGAGGGTTCACAGCCATGACAAATAATTTAGAGGGTGGTTAGACAAATCATATGAAAGAACTCTAAGACTGGATCTTTTGGCTCCCTAATGGGGATACATTTAAATTAAAAAGCCAGTACATAATGAGCCAAAGACCATCGTGCCACTGGATAACAAAAGCAGTTAAAGAGCTGAATTGAAAAAGATGAGTGGATATTTGAGTGCCTGCCGTCATTTCCCTCTTCTGTCTTTTGGTGATGAGAAAGAAAAGGGAAAACAGTAAAGAATGAGCAGGGTCTCCACATTGTTTCTCTCCTCTTTCCTGGTGAAGAAGCCATCAGAGATGCAGAAACAGAAGGAAAGCCAAAATTATTTATTCCTCCCTACCCTGGACAAAATGGGAGTAAAACAGTCACAAAGACAGGACAAAGGTCTCAACCTTCTGGAAAGCGAAGCTTGTTTATCAGAGTAAAAACTGCAAGAGCTAAAGGGACAGCACAGGATTGCCACCAGCCCCTCCCCCAAGTTATGTATTTTGCCTTGTTTCTGTTAGTTTGCATTATTTAATATTTTAAATCATTACAAAACACCCTGACACCAAGTCTTTCAAATGTATTGTGGCCACCGAACAACTGAAAGAGCTGTTTCTCCTGCAAAGTTCTTCTGGGGCAGAAATTAACACACTGCCACTTCTCAAATATTCCCAAGCCCAGACCGGAGCGAGAAGCGGCTACTCATCTTCAAAAAGACTAAGGGAAGGGGTGCACTAATTTATACAGAGTCAATTAAAAACTGAAAGCAACCTAGATTTAATGGTTGGGAAGGCTAATTGACAAACACTCTCAACTCAGTATTACCTAGCTTGGCAAAATCCCTAATATTGAAATCTAAATTTTAATGCTATTTAAATCTAAGGACTGTGTATCATAGCCTGTACGCTTTTGATGATGTACAGGCAGACAGACAGCAAAGCACTGGATTCCCCACCCTCTTTCAGGGAGGACAGAAGACAGTCCACTCCTTGAGGGACACATTTCTCCTACGCACCACGAAGCAAGTCTCCTGCTAAAATCAGCGGGAACCATGCATGATTAAGGACACTGGATCAGGCTCCACATACGAGAGGTTTCCTGCTGCCACTGCAAAGGTGAAGAGTAGGTGATGCTCAATAACCAGGAAAAACTCTCTATATAACTATATAAAAGCTACCAAGCGATGGCTGAACACAAGGGCTCATGCTTGAGACACCAGCTGCTTCCTGATGACTGCTGCTAATTTTGGCAGTGGGGCAAGAGTGCAGTGCCTATGCAGTTTGAGGCAGGATATAGATTATAAACATTGTTTCCCTGAGATCTTGCTGTGCATTGCTCAAAATTGTTTTCAAAGGCAGCTCAAATTAGCCCTCCACCCACTCTCCACTGAGGTTAGATCCAGCGATGTTTAACATAAAGACAACAAACAGTCTTTGGAGTGGAGACCAGGGCCCAGGTTCCTTCTCTCCCTTCCTCCAAGACTTTTCTTAACAATACAACTACACCAGCACATTTCCCAAGCTGAAGTGCAATAACTGCTCTTTTATAATGCCCATTGGCAGCATACGTGTGCCACCCAGTCCAGAGCCTGTTTAATTAAGAAATTCTCCCAGACTGCCTGTTGCACCAGGTAAGCAGCCAGCAAATAAAGAAAAGCAATGTCCATTCAACCCCTGCCAGCTCACATACGCCCAGCTTTGATTGCTTGTGATTGCTTTGGGGTGAGAAAGGGAACATATTAGTTCTCTGCCAATGGCAGGTCTATGTTATTTGCAGACAGAAAGCTGCACTTTTTCTCCTTTGATAACAAGTAGTAACACAAGCAACGGCAGAAGCAGCCAAGCCTTGTTTCCTGTGAGCAGTGTCCCCAGCTGAGCTCCCATGTGGGGTCTCTAGTAAAGGGTGAACTTGCAACCCAGCTTCCCTTGAGCTGGAAGCAGGAGAAAGAGCTTGCAATGAGTATTTCCTCAGAGCTTACAGGATTTACTGTCCATGAGTGCTGTACCTCTCTGCTCTGCTGGGCTGCAATTAGCTGATAGGGACAACTTGGAAGGGGTCTGATGCATCTACTCCCCCCCACACACAGAGCAACTGCATGAGCCTCATTTCGTAGGAAACCAGATCTGCATCCAGACAATCTTATTGCCGAGATTAATTTCAAGACTAGAGGATTCAAGCCACTGACTTTGGCAAGAAAGGCCAGACACCTCAGCATCGCTTAGTGTTTCATTAGCAGCTGTCCTCCCAGTGGTGCTTTATTTCAGGAAATTACACTCAAGTTTATGGACAGGGAAACTGAGGCACAGCTTTTCGAAAAGACTTCTCAAACATTGGTCACAATCCAAAGTAAAACCACTGCAAGCATGCTTCTGCTCCAGGGCATGACACACAGCTCGCCTGCAGGGTGGTCTCCCTTGACAGCTATCAGACCACAGCATGGGGCAATGATGGCACAGGGCAGTGGTGCATGGGGACCATTGGTGGGAAGCCTTCTGCCCAGGCAACCTCCCTCCTCCACCCAGATGAGCCACATGTCCTATGCGAGCTCTTGAAATAATTGTTTTTGCAGGGCCAGAGCCAGTTACATCTGAAAGGGTACCTGTGAGCACGGCAAGGAGTGTCATTAGGCTGCTGGCTGGGCTCTGGAAGATGGATGTGTTGTTCACTTTCGTGCAGGCAGTTAACAGCGCTAGCTATTTGGTTACATGAATTTACAAGCTTAGCTGCTGAATAAAGGAGACCACAGGTTAACAGCAAGGGGTGAAGGTGCTTGTAAAGGTGCAAGCTGAGCCCTGAACCAAGGCGATTACAGCTCACTGGGAGCTCCTGAAACCCATTAGTGCTAGAGCAAGGAGCTGTCAAGATCCACAGATGAGCAGTTAAGTTTGCAAGCTCAGAGGTGACCATGTGCTGGGAAGGGAATTTGCTTTGCTTTCACATAGTCTCTCCCTTTTCTTTCTCCAACCAACCACCTGCAAACCAGCCCCCAGTTTCCCCCAGCAGGGACAAGGGACTCCCAGCCCATCCGCCCCTTGAAAGCCACACTCCTCCCTCCACCCCGGTGCCTCCCCAGCGCCGCAGGCAGCATCCCCATACTCGCCAGCACCTCTCAGGAGCCCTCTCACCAGAAGGTACTACTGATCCCCAACCTGGACCAAGCCCTCAGGCATGAAGAACCACATTACACTTCGGAAAGCAACAGAAAATAGTTTTCCCTAAGCGGCCCCTTACTTTCTCACACTGTCCTCTCCTCCAGAAATAAATAAAACTACTTCAAGGTGTCAGACAAGCCATCGCACTTTAATTTCTCCCTTTGGCAAGCCTAGCCACTAATTCAGTCTTGTTATGGTTTTCCCACTAGGGACAAAATATATACTGAGCTTTGAAAACCCATTGTGTAGCAGCAATTGTTGCTGTAAGCCAGTGGCTGTTTTGCTTTGTTCAGCACTGTGTGCCTGTGTCTCCTGTGAGATATTGTTTTGTTAGGGCCTGCTATTGATTAACAGGGAGAGGAATTGAATTCCAAATGGGAGTAGCTGAAACGTTCCAAAATGCTGCATAAAAAATGTGAACATTTAAAATCACCTTAAAGACAGGTAGCTTTCCTAAACCAGATCCATTTTGCCCTCCAGCTGTACCCACCACAGCATCTCACCTCAGGGCAGTCCTGCAATTCAGGCTCAGGATAAGGACCGTATCCTTCTCACATCTTTGGGGCTGATGGACATTGTTAAACAATTTGGGTGCTGTGCCAGGGGTGACATCAAGTGCTGGGACACTCTGCAGGGAGCAGCTCTGGGAATTTGTCCTGTCTCCTAATGCTGCCTCAGAGGCACCAGTCCCTGGTGTGGGTCCAGTAATAAGTAAATAGGCACAAAGGTATCTCAGGCTCCTACAGCTTCATCTTCTACCCTATACAAAGAGATTGATTATTCCTTGATTGAGCCCCAAATAGATTACCTTCATCTCCAAGGGAGGACTTTTGTCACTGTAACTACCAAGCTACACCAGAGCATGCATTGGAAGGGTAGTCAGCATCCAGTGCTGCTGTCCCAGGGCAGGAGCCAAGCACACCCAGCTGTCTCCTGCCCACAGGCAGCAGGAAGGGAGCAGAGGGGTCCCACAGGGTGCCAGACAGCGGCTCTACCACCAAGTCAGACCAGCTTTTTTGCATTGCCAGCACCACACAGTGCACACCACTACCCATGCCCAAGCCATGAGTAATTGCCCTGACATGTCTTGGCCCCTCTCGGTGGTGTCAGCTGGACTCTGAGCTACAGCACCGGGAGGCTTGTGGTGGTTTTGCAGTGTCCTGCTCCAGGCACTTGCCTGTGTATTGCCTTAGACCTGTTCGGCAGAAACCTGCAGGAATGAGAAGACACTGTGACACTGGTTTTCATCTGTCTGGGCAAAATTCATTTCACCAACCTTTGAAGTAATTTGAGGGGGGGAACTGAAGAGAGAAGGGCAGATTTCTAAATTCTCTTCAACCAGTTTCAGCATTTGCACTAGAATAATAATAGCAGAGTTGCAACATCCTTTGTGCAATATGTTAGGGGTAGTCGATCTACCGTCTGGGAAAATCCAGTGTCATTTAACAAGAGGGTAATACAAGACTGTACTGTAGGAGCTAGCCAGAGAGATTTTGATAGGGAATGGTATAATTCCTCTAGGATCTTCTGACCATCCCATAGAAATCATAGAGTGGAACCTATATCAGGTTTACTGTAGGATTTAATAGAAAACAGAGGTTTTCAGAAGAGCTGACATGCAGCCTGCTGCTGACAGTGTTCATTCACAAAAAGTCTACTTCTACCACTGTGCTGGAGGCAACTTCTCAGAAGACACAATGGCAGAGGCAGACAAGAGGAACCAGGTCCCTCTTTCCACCTGCTGCTGGAGGAATGGCCACAAACAAATGTAACCGAAAAGCACAAGGGGCCACAGCTTGCGCCTCCACCGCTAATTCCCATCCACTTTACCTTAGAGCCAATTAGCCTTTGTCTTCAAGAGTTTCAGCTCATTTTGCATGTTACCATGTCAACATTTAAGTATGAAAGATAGTGGTAACATATCTGTAAGAACTCTTGGACTCAAGAGTTCTCAACAGCCACTAAGCCCAGGCCTAGAATCCCTGTTAGAGGAATATCAAGCTAAAATACTGCCCTGAAGCAGGTGGTCTTGAGGAAGTGCTTCCTGAGGTGAGATCCTGGCCGTGTTCTTGCCATGAGCATCACCTTCCCAAGCTAGTCATGCTCAGCCATGCAGCCATCCCAGAGCAGCCACTTCTGAAAGACAGGAACACTGTGCACTCAATAGCACTATTGTACTCACAGTCTTAGATTTCAGCATCAAATACAAATGCACCTGACAAAAATAGAGTGGTGGTTACAAAATACAGGCATATTTGTCTGAAATGTTGTTATCAGAGAGTTTTCTGGAAAAAGGAGCTGTGCTTGGCGGGGACAGTCCTGTGTTTCAGCTGAAGGAGCACCGGCAGCGATGCACCCCACTGTGATGTGCAGCAGTGTTTATGGAAATAAGGGTACAGGGTGGATCAAGAGCAGATTACAGCAGCCTCCACCCGCAGATTACAGCAGCCTCCACCCGTGTATACATCCCTGGCCCTGGCCCAGGCTGCCTCGTAACCCTGCGCTGGACAGTGATCAAAGGGTTCAGCGTGAGCTGAGAAAGCCACACAGGGAGGAGGGGGAGCAGTGATCCCCAGCCTCCAGCCCTCTCTTTGTTCAGTTCACTCACGAGTTTCCCAGTTGTGTTTGAACTCCTGTCTCACACTCGCCGGTGCTCAACCACTGCCGGTGGCTTCAGGGACACGAGCTATCAACCTTGACTTCACATTAACTTCATCTGAATTACATTCTAGTTCTTTCCAGAAAAGCATTTAAAAGCTTTTTCGTCAAAAGAGGGTGTAGACATGGGGGGGGGGGGGGGGGGGGGAAGAGACTGCAAACATGGGGGAGGGAATTAGATTTAAAAGAGCCCTTTGGAGTTACTTCAATTAATTTGGGTACCGAAACCCTCTGGAGAAAGGCTCCTCTTAGAGCTACTGAAGTAGAACAGAGCATTTCAGGGTATCACTTTCATATTGAAATAGCAGCAGCACAGCAAAAGCGCTTTTCCTCCCAATTCATTAATCTTTACGAATGCATAGGGTTGCACTTGATGATGCATAGCTCTCAGCAGCACCTTACCTCTGACAAGTTTTACGGAAGCATGTGCCTGTGCCCTGGCAGAGGGGACGCATGCAGACACAGTGCCATTTTGAACTCAGACACAGTGGTTTAAGAAGAGGAAACAAATGTTTAATCTCAGCACTAGTGAAAAATGAGGGTCTGCGGGCCATTCCTTACCTTGCTGGTTGTTGATGCTAGCTGGGTGGTCAATGCTTTGAAGCATGGAGTATGAAACAGCGCTTGAGTTAGAGGATCCACTTGCACTAGACAGAGTGTTTGTAATGTGCTTTCTTGATGAAGCAAGCTTGCTTACATGTCTGCAAGAACAGTGGGCTTGCTTTTAGTATTTCCATATATTAAAAAAAAAAAAAAAAACAACAAAACCAAAACCCACCAAAAAAATCCCCCAAAAACCTAAAACCAACAACAACAATAAAAAAGCCCAACCTAAAAAGCTTCAATTGGGAAAATCCTTGCCTAAAGGTCTCACACTGCAGCAGCAGCAGGATTAAGAGAATCCGGCGTAGGCTACTTCTCAAACATAAATTCCCAGGCTTTCTTCAATCTTTATAACACCAAGAAGATCCCTCAAAACCATCAGGCCAAGACCCAGAGAAGCTCACTGACTGGTTTGCTTGAGAAATCTCTTGCCATTTCTCTCAGGCAGTTCAGTCAGTTTAGCAGGAAAAAATGAATGACTGTGCACATTGGCCTAAGATGTGCAGCAATATATATTCACAAGAGCAACATGAAGCAGCACAGTGAGAAGATCAAGGCTGGCTGGGCTGCAGAACCTATTGTAGAGGAGGTCATAAAGGCAACGTGTCTGGGCCCATCCATTTTTGTTGCCAGTTAACAGACCAAGTTTCTCAAACAAAAGCCCCTAACTGACAAGAGTATGTCCTCAAGACTGGAAACAGATTGATGGCTGACACTGAATAAAAGCCTATTTCCTTTGGCTCATGGGGGTTTGGCACAGTTGCTGATACCACAAATGGCTGAGCCCAGTTATCAGTGCATATGTAGCAAAGTGAATATTTGTTAGAAACAGAGCCTAAATTATTCATGAAGGCTTTAAAATCTTGAATCATTTAATTCCTTCATGTCTTCAGTACAAAAGAATACGTCGATGTTCCCTACTTACAGATTTTGTACAGCAAAATTGGCCAGCAAAGCTTGACAGGTGAAACAAAAAAAAATTAATTGTTAAGCATCAGTTACTGTACCTCCCCTGCTGAAATTAATAGAGCCGCTGCTTGAAACAAAAGCTGAGACAGGGCTCTCAAGGAAGCAGTGGACAAGTATGTTTGCAGGTTGTTTATAATCATCCATTCCAGCAATATTTGCATCTTCCTCCAGATACTTAGTGCAACTACAGACAGGACTTAAGGCTAGGTGGGCTACAGATTGGGTCCAGGTACCTGGCAATTCCCATCAACGTGCATTTAGTGGGAATCTTAGGTAAATGCTTGTTGCCACTAGAAAAAGGAAAGGAGACCTGAGCTCTATTAAGTGTTGTTCAGACTCCAAGTTCAATATCAAAGTACTTTATAATTACTAGTTAAGTGCAGGTTCTGCAGCCCATGATGTTTCAGCAGGAGCTCACACATTTCATTAAATGTTAGAACGAGTTTTCTTACAGGCAGGAAAATTCACCGATGGGCTGCTGGAGTCATCCTTTGTCTTCCCAAAGGGTGCTGTGGGAGCTTTCAGCTTTTTTCAGCTCTACACAGAGCAGAGAAATCCTAGTCTGGACAGAAACACCTTCCACCTGAAAGCCTGTCTCATCTTTCTTCAGAAAGCAATGAGCTACAGGAGGAAAATAAATCCTTTGCCAAGAATGATGTCTAGGTCTTTCAGCCAGGCCTGCATCTTACCAACAATTTTCACATGTTATTTCTCATTCTTCTGTATGGAAGATCTCTGTTCCTAAAGAGCAACTGTCTGCCTGGAACAAGAGGGCCACCAAAACAAAGTTGCCCAGTATGCAGAGGAAACAAAGGGGATAAGAAGAAATTTCTCCACTGACAAGTAATCTTACATGTTACTTATAACAGTGGGGAGTAAACAATTTTCAGGCAGAAAGGTAATTTTTCAAGCTGACAGAACGGTTTCCAAGTATAGTGCCTAGCTGAGCCCTGGTCCAAGCACGCAGCAAGCGCTGTGAGGCCCTTTTCACTTACAGAAGAATAGATGGGGCCAGACAGTCTGGCAGCCTCACTAAGGCACAATGAGCAGGAGCCCTCTCTCCCCCTACACGTATAAACACACGCACTCTACAATCTTTCACAGCAACGCGCCAAAGCAAACATCAAATCGACTGTAGTATTTCAGGGAGATGGCCAAAGCTCACAGATATTTTCCATGCAATCCCCTGGAACAATCCAGGGCTTTCACTAGCACAAAGGTGGAAATATGCATAGTGGAGAAAAGAGTGATTATTTTTAGAAAGGTACATAAAAAAAGTGGGTCTTGGTTTGGCCAGGATTTACCCTGATCCCAGCAGAAGCGATGCCAAGGTTGAATGGTAAGGTGCCGGATCAGGCCCACCTCCCTCAAAGCATCGCACGTTGTTTCCAGGTGAGGTTAGCTGACAGCCGCCACTCCTCAAAATCCTGTCCTCCTTGGCACAAACACATTTTCTTGAAAGGGGGTGATTCCTTCACATCCTTCTGCCCAGACACAATCTCTGGGTATAAAATGACAATGAGGTTGAGGCAATCGGATAGAGAACGGCAGCCAGGCTAGCCAGTGTCAGCACAGTCAATGTAACACAGCACCAGGACCTGAAAAGCTGCAAGGTCCCATCCTGAACTGCTCAGAAGACATTGATCATCTCATAGGCCTACAGTGATTCTCAGTGCCCAGTAGCAATGCACGATGGGGCCAATTAACAAATGGTTAGTTTGCAACCCAAAAAAATGGCAAAACAACTTAAGTGAAGTATTGTGCACCAGTGTTTATTTGGATTTGATCATTCTTTGTAGTCTATTTTTGCCACAAACTTGGCTTGAAATCTGGTTTCACAAGTGGTCATCTTCAGCTGGAGATTCATGGAGCCATGGAGATGGGAACTACTTCCAGGGGGCTCCTAAAACTGACTGTACAGCCACAGTCTGAGAAGTGCCTCTTTGAAACCCAGCACCAGCTGAAGCATGCCCTGCTGCTTGTTCCTGCTGTTGCACTATGCCTCAGTTGCACCAAGATGAATTTTCATGGAACCATGGGAGAAGTCAACTTCAAAAAAACAGGTTAAAACCAAACAACAAAAGACTACTTTTAACCTGAACTGGTTCTCCTGATGATTTGCTATGTAGCCGTACCAGACTTTTGCTGGCATCATTGGGTGAACAACACAGGAACGCAAATGCTTCTCAAATTGCATCCTAAGGAAAGCAGGCTCTTGTCAATAGACTGCTATGGTCCACTTTGCAATGGGAAACGGCTGTCAGCTAGGTCTGTAGTTTCAACTGTCCAACTCATCTAGCACACTCAATGATACTCAAGTGAAGTCAAGCACTTGAGCTGCTGTTAGTTTTCCCTGCAGCTCTCTCTTCTCCAGGCTGAGCTGGCCTATGTCCCACACCTTCCCCTCACAGGGCAAGTGTTCCAGCTCTAGCCATCCATGGAGGACCTCAACATTTCCCAACTGAAATTTGATTTACTGGTCTAAACTCTCACTTAAAAACCTGCATTCACAAGACTCACAAGACTCTCATAGCATTAGAAAGTGACACTCAGGATAAGTTTCCCGGAAGACTTGTGACTCTCATGTGAAACCACTATAAAGAAGATTTAATGGTTGTTGCAGTAGGAATCTTACGCAACAAAGATAACTGCACCAGGCTCAGCCTCCAGCACACTAGGGCCATGCATAGGGTTTCACATGAAGGTCATGAGAAGCTTCAAATATTTTAAAGTTTCAAAAGAGCTATCATAATAGAGAAACAAAAGCAGAGATGTATTGCATTTGCCTGCTAAACCAAATGGGTCTGACTTGCTTGTATGGGATTCATTCAGCAAAAGCAAAGCTTCCAACAACATATCTTTGGAGATCCCTCCACACAGCATGTACTACACCAAAGGCAGGAGTAAAAGCAAGACAGACTGAGAAACAGAAGATGGCAGGAGGCTTGTCCTTCTCCCTTTGCTTTTCCAAAATTAGTTCAAAGCGTTAACTCAAAGGAGTTCATCTCCAGCAACAGCTGGCAGTTTGGGCTGGCTAGCAAGCTGCAGTTGACTAGAGGGATTCAGTGAAAGTCACCTTCTTTCAAAAGGAAATAAAACACGGAAGAGCAATGTCAATTTTAAATTAATATAGGTAGAAAAGCACAACCTATTGCTTCTTAATGCCGTTCTACTTTATCTATGCCTAATGTCCTAACTAATTTATCACTATGTAAGCTCCATTTACTTTTGGTGTTTCTCCCTAGGTGAATAATAAAGATCAGATGAGTCATTTAAGTTTTATTCTTTACTTTAGAATTTTGAGAGACAATTCAACTATGGCCCACAGAAGTTCATATTTCTCTATGTTCAGTGGAGAAAGACTGAAGAAACTGAGAGGACTGACACAAAACACCCTCGGCAAAAGTTACCCTTTGTAAATGCTATCCTCTTCAGGCTTAAGTGCTATAACTTCATTGTTGCAAATAGAGCAAGGGCAAGGTTTAATAACCTTATCTATTAATTTATTATCTTTAATATACTTATCTATTAATTTATTTTCATAATACATTTTCTAAGGGGAAAGTCCTACTCTGTTCATAGACTTTCCATTTTTATAGTTTAAACACGACATAAGATAAATTTTAAACCTAAGATTATTTCATGTAGCTCTCAGTTTTCAGAAATCCTTCTTATATCCATATCTTCATGTTGCTTATAAGCTATGTAATAAGTACGGATCACTGAACACCTGAAAAAGGAAGAAATAATAAACTCAGAAAAACCCACATCTTAAAGTAATATATGAAATTCTGGTTATGCCCTTTCAAAAAGCATGCAGCAAAATGAGGAAAGGGACAGATGCAGAGATTACAAGGATGATCAGAGGAATGGGTCAGCTTTGGAAAAGGTAAGACTAAATAAGCCTTGGAAAACAAGGAGACAACAGAGCAGGATGAGGCAGACATCTCTATGTTTATGAAATAGAAAAGGTGAACAGCTATTACCCATCGCTTAACACAAGAGTGAGAAGGAACTGAAAGAAATCATCAGGCAGAAAGTTGGAAAACAAGAACGAAAAAGCACTGTTTTACAAAGCAACGTGACAGCACTGTGTAGTGCACCATCACAGGCTGTTGTGAAGGCCAAGACTGTCCAAAGGTTCAAGAAACAATTAAACAAAATAATGGAAGAAATGTCCCTTCTGGCTGTTAGACAGGCACAAACAAATCCCATAGAACATCCCAAGCTGTGCAGGATCCAAGGATCAGAGAGGGTAATGGTGTGGCCAGCATTATTGTACACTTGCCCTGTTTCTTCTGCTCCTTCCCCAAGCACTTGCTGTCGGCCACAGTTAGGCACAGGGAAGAGAAGGCTCTGGGGAGCTGAAAGGCCCTGCTCCTGCATTTTCACTTCAGGATTAGTCTGCTTGAGCCAGCACGCTCTGTCACTTAGCCAAGTGTCAGAGGTGACAGCATCAGGCAGGCTGAGAAGAAGCACCACAACACTTCTAAATGCTTCCAAGAAAAATGATCCCTCTTTCTTTAGTATGCTATAGCTTGTCATATAATAGCAATAATCACAATTGCTTTGTAATATACGTGGAGCAGCTTTGGAGATTGATTAAATGCCTCTGCTTCCCTTCAGCTTTAATCACACCCAGCAGCTGTTTATCGCTCAGAATACTTTAGATCAATAGAGCTTATGCCTTACTTATACCTTTAAAATAGTATACTCTATACCAGCTCCCTTGAAACTGCAAGCAGTAATTACAGTAAGTGATCATACTCTGCAGAGTTAAAAGTAAGTAGCTGTTATAAAATTGACAAAATCATCGCAGCCACTAGTGTAAGACACTTTTGAAAGGTGGACTTTCCTAGTTGCAAACTTGTCCCAAGTTCTTTGATAAAGGAGGGACTGGAAAGGCTGTGTGCACAATTCTGCTCAGACCCTGCCATCAGGTGGAACATAAGGGCCATGAGACAGAGCAGGACACCTGCCCCATCAAATACCCCAAGAGCACAGCAGCAGAGGCAAGGCCAAGGGTAAGGTTACCAGGAAGTCCTAAGCACAAATGAGAATACCCCAGGTTAGATGGTAGTGCAAAAAAAGCCATCCATTTTAATGATTCTATGAGATACACTCGTGTCTTGTGACTGTGCTCAGCCAGCAGTTTCAGAAGCATTACATCAATAAAGCTTTAAGCATATTTTGATTCCATAAAAATAAGCAAAATCCTACTGAACACAGTGTGCAAACTTGTACTGACTTCCACAAGCCCAGGACCTCACTCTCTGTGTTAATCATGGCAAGTTAAGTGAATGAAAGTTAACTTCAGGCATTAAATCATCAAATCCAGATGAAACATACTGGAAAAGTCCATTTCATCACACTGCCAGACAAGACAAGACAAACTCTTGGCTGGTGCATTGAAAAGACAAATATTTGGATAGGAAAAGAAAGAGCGGGTAAAGTCATTGCTTCTAAAATGATATGTTATGGAAAATCATTGCATCACTTTTACTAGCAGTTCACAGCTACTCATTAATTTTGCAAAACTGCAGCAGCTGCTACTCTCTGAGGTCTTCTGGAGCAGCAGAATATCTTGCCTGCTCATAAAGGGACAAAAAGCAATGCCCAAGAGTACCACTACAAGAAAAATGGTGTTTATGTGAAAGGTGACAAGATTTGGTTCATTTTATACACAGCCAGGACCTGTGTTTGAAAGAGACAATATTAGGATTGTTTTTTCCACCCACACATCCACAGCAATACAGGTCATTTTCTCTGGCAGGAAAGAAACTGTAATGTGGTATTTAATGTTGTGTTGTGTCAACAAATACATAGCACACCAGGATTTAGGAACTCTTTAGGTAGGCTAGCCCACGAAACCTCACCTGATACTGGCACAGAAAAGGGGGAGGAGTGAGAAAATTGTCAGATCACTTTAAGAAGCACTGCAAAATATGTCACGTACTATTTTGCTTTGTTAGAGATTGAGGTATATTGAGTTAATGATCATTAAAATCCAATTAAGAACAGGGGAAACAACTCTGGATGCTTAGAAGGCCCCAGCCTTCCAGTCCATCAGACAAGGGAAGAAGAAAGCAGATAAAATGAGATAAAGGCAGCCTGCCATTATCATTGTCATTCAAAAGAGGAGGAATGCTGGATAATCTAGAGCTTTTCCTTTTTATTTTGTTTTGCTGTTTTTCTCTGACCTGTCTGGGGTTTCAGCTGTTAAAAAAAAGGAGGGAGATACAGGAAGGCAAGCTCTTCAAGTTTTGAACCCACCAAACACTCACATGTTTCAATTTCTGCCACTTTTGTGTCCCTTTCCACACTACTAACCACTTGAAAGCATCTTGCAGGGGAGAAGCTACCAGAGAAAATAGTTTTAGATGCTCCTTGTTTATTATATGCAGATCAAGCCGTTCTTATTAACTCAGTTTCCGTTCTTTCTTCATAGGTAGCAGTGCTGTGATATTATTTGCAAGCAGCCAAGGTAATTACCATCCAGCAGGGTCCAATTGTTTTCAATTAAAAGCTTGACTGAAGTCTTTAGTTTTTAATACCATTGTGACCATCTGCTTTCACTGAAGTTCATCAGCAAAGGCACAAGCCTCATTCTAATGCTGCTTAATTATATGGAGGATTTTTTTTTTTTTGGTCAGAGATTCATTTTTCCCTGCTAAAGAAATGGGCAGCAAAGGGACTGCCTGGGTTCACTAATAGCCTGCAGCAAGATGGAGTATCCAGGAAGATCATTACCTTCCTGGGAGATCCAGTTGTTATCACACTGGCAAGAAGATCCAGGGGACCAACAGGAGAAAGCAGTTAACCTCGGCTGCCCTCCTTTCCCTCCCTTCAGTCACTTGCCTCCTTTTTCTCCCAGCAAATCTGAAAAGGCCACAAGGAAGAGGAGTTAATCTAAAAATAGGCAGTATGGTCCTCCCTTGCTGGTTACACTTTTGGACTCCGTTCCAGGCCAGGAACGCAGGCAGACTCTCCCGTCTGGGCACCCGCTCCCTCATCCTTGCACGTGCAGTGAATCTTTTGCAGTCCTGCATCATGTCAGGTCTGAGGATCTCCAAATCCCTTACAGGCATTCATTAAGCCCTGCACAATCCTCAGGAGAAGTAAGTAAATATAATTTTCCAGATGGGGAAATTAGGGCGGCACGAGGTTAAGTGACTAGCCTGAGGCCAAACAATAAATAAGTGGAAGAATCAGCATGAGGAGCTGCAAAGACCCAGGTTTAATGAAAGTCTCTTGAGTGCTCAGCTCCAGTAAAGGAAAAACAACACCCCAGCCCTCAAATCCTCAGGACACTGAACTCGTTTACTGCAGCTCTGCTTTATATGTGCCAATGTTAATAAGCGTGACTTAATATTTCCAACTGTACTGTGCAAAGAAAGGTATTTTGCAGATTTAATGCAGGAACTGCTGTCTCAAGGCAGGGAAGCACACTTGATATTGTTCATACCATCGACCCAGGCAGACGCACAGCTTCCTTACAGATGCCTGCTGCCGTTTCTGTTACACATGGTTATTTTCAAGGACTGGCTCCTCAAGAGGCAGGTACTTTGCCAAGTACCAATTAAAGAAGAAGAATATGTGGTACAACACTGTCAAAGCTGTGGAGATGTGCTACACTGCTCTAGTGGCAGTTTGAATCCCTTAAACAAGAAGCCAGAGGCCTTTCCATCTTCTCAGATGTATAGGTACGCCCATCTCTCAGGTAAATCCCAGAACCATTCATCCAAGACTTACAGCCCTGCTCCTCGCTAATCTTTGGGGAGACAGAAAGTTGGGTTTTCCCCTTGCACCTGGGGGTGCCTTTCTCCTTGGCACATATCTTCACTCTCAATGCACTGTTAGATCCATGTTATGCTCTGTCCCAAAGGCCAGCAATCCTGCTCCAAGATGGTACATGATGCAGGAGCACTAAATCTATATCAGGGCTGTTATACAGCCAAGTCCACGTCTTTTATGCTATATTGAGACCTCTACAGATGCTATGCAGCAAAGGCATTGAAACTGGAATCTGAGGCTTGGGAGATAATTACTTCAGAAAATGGTGTAAATTACTTTAGTATTTTGAAAGGCTTGAGGTGTTGCTGTTCAACTACCTTCAGCTATTGTAAATGTAATGCAATTTGTTTCCATACAGATTTCTTTTAAAGCTATGTGTAGTATGTGTCCTAAATACATAATTACACACCAGAGTATAATGGCTCATTTGGGGTTATTTTGTAACCAATATACATTTTAAAAGCAAATTTTGAAGGAATATGCAGCAACAAGCATGCAGCACACATTCTGGAAGATGGTTTTTCTTACACTTTGGAAGATGGTTTTTCTTACACTTTCGCTCCTAAGAGGCTCCCAAAGGCCTATTCCTGCCAGAGAAACATACAAGAAAGAGTGAGAAGAAATAAAACCTTTCTTTAAGAACTACCTTGAAGAAAACATAACGATCCTGTTAAGAAAATAGTCCAGTAAACACGTTTTTGGCATGGGTGTCCTGTGAATTGGATGGCCTCGGAAATTGGTAATAAGATTTCGCATCTTTTCTTCCTGCGTTTGAAACTAATTTGTGCTCATAGCAAGTCAGCATAGCAATTGCAAAGTTTTTCAGTGACCTGTGTAAAATCATTTTGCAGCTCTTATGGAGCTATGTTTGCACAGCAAGAATTATTGAGAAATTTCTGTCCTTCTGCAAAGTGCTTTCCATAATCCCCGAACAAGCCAGTTTCCATTGAAAAGTCCTACAACAAGAGCAATAATGCATCAATGCATGCAAGTGAATGATTTCAACAGCACTTGGATTGATGTGAGTCAGTTGGGGTTGATCTCTAAGAATATTTCAGACAACCACTCTCACTTAAGTTACTAGCAGTTCAACATGCTGCTTTATTCACTAGTTCTAGCCAAAAACATTTGGACTTCTTTCCTTCTTTTGTAACTCCATAAGTTGCCATAAGACAAGGAGCTGCCTTTTGACAAGAGTGCATGACCAGCAGTTCCTTTCCTTCCATCTTCTCAGCAAGCTCCCAACACCATGGTTCATCCTGCTTAATTGGAAGGATTTAAAGCTGAGACGCTGAAATCGGGTACCATCTGTGTCAGGAACCAGGCACTTCCAAAGGGCCTCTAAGACCTAAATCTCCCACCAGAAGCATTTCTCTTTCTCCAACAACTACAGAGGCAATTTAGCACAAACGTGCTCCTAATTCTGGCACTTGAGTTAATTGCTTAAAGAAAAATAAAAATTGATCAAGTCTGCCTCTTTGAAACTACTTGTTAGCTATATTTAAGCAAAAATTGATCAAGTCTGCCTCTTTGAAACTACTTGTTAGCTATATTTAAGCAGAGGAGCTATGGGATGTAACAAGATCCCCGTTTTAAAGATGAAAGGGAGATAAATACCTTGCTTTCTACCTTATGGTCACTGCGTGGCAAAGCAAGACTTAAGATATTATGAGCCTGAACCCCGCTGAGCAAAGACAATGGTGTAGTCTGTGAGAATCCATTTAGGCAAAGGGGCAGGGGCCTGTAGGACAATGAAATATCAGTCTTTGTGCAAATAACAAGGACTTGTTCTGCTTTGGTATCTACTGATGACTCTATAGCATTCTTCACAGCAATAAATAAATTAACCCACACTGTCATGCAGGGAGGTTTTGCCCATCTTTGTAGAGGGGACCGAAACAAGCACAGAAGGCAGCTCACATTTAGCAAAGGCAGGAGGAAGTACTTGAACTGCATTGTGGCTAAATATGAGGCTACGCTATCAAATTTTACATGCAAAGTATACAGTTCATCCCACTTGCTCTGTCATTAAGGGCCTGTGTCCTACGCGTCTGTACTGTACAGGCGTATGTTTTCCTGCCCATGTGGCAACCCCGTGCACCAGTGAGCAGACAAGGCCTGCACATAAACATCCATGAAGTATAGCTATAGGTTTCTCAGCTTGTTTCTGGAAATGCAAGTGAGTCTGAGGGAGGCTGACATGGAAAAAGACAACAGTGTTTGAATGGAAGGTAATAATCCCTTCCTTATCAAGTGAAATAATCCCATTTTCTCTACTATTTTCAACGTAATATGACTAAATTAAAAAATCCAAATGTCATTTTATTTTCTCTTTGCTCTTTTGACTAAACGAATAAAAATTCTACAGAATTTTAAAGTGAAAGTACATGAAAAATTACTCACAGCTGTGGGATTTGCCCTGAAGATCTGGAGTACCTCCCTGCTGGAGCTTCAGAGTGAGGAAAGCTTCATTCATTTACCTTCTTCTAAGCTGCACATTCACTGAATCCAGATGGGATCTGAATTTTCAGTGTATGTATTTCAGGTCAAAGAGCTGCAATATTCATGTTCAGATTTTACCGTACTTTCTCAGACCTGAGGAAAAATGAGATTTCCAAGTGCATCTGCATCATAACAACACTATTGTGTCTCATAGCCTGTTCTTTTTAGATCTAATAATGTTGCAACTCAAGTCAGAGGCAATTGAGCCTAATGAGATGGATGAGTGGAAAAGGATCCTTCAGCCTCAAGACACGAGAGGTGTGCCATACCAGTTAGTGTTAAGGGGAAGGTTGATTGCTCTTATGGGTCTTTCCAGATGATTTCTACATTTTGATTTCCTGACTTCTTTGCCTCTTCCCCCTAAGTTGGCCCCCCATTTCCTTTTTTAAGAAACATATATGGTGCAGCAAAATGCTTCAGAATCAGCTGAAAGTGAGGGGAAAGAAAACTAATATCTCACACTTTGTACATTTTCTTCTATGTAAAAGGAAAAGCTCTCTCATTTTTTCCACTGTCCTTATCCTTTCTTAAAGCACCCAGACAGCTTAAAGACACAGATGTAGTGTCTGAGTATCAAGAATCTATGTGAAAAACAATATTATCAGAGTATCACTCTGAAAACCTGTATTTCAGTGAGCTTTGTGCCATTTCCTGAGTAACACCCTCACATCTCATGTACTGTCTTATAATTACAAAAAACATAACTTGGTATAGCATGCACTATGTCAGCTTTGATTATGCCAGCAGAGAAAGACATGGGATACAGAGAGAGAATAAAAGAAAAATGATGGCTGTCTACTGGCTTATCAATTTACATCTCTCTACAGTAAATCTAAGCCCTTTGTGCTGTCAGTCATGCACTCCTACGGCAGTGATTGCTGGAATATGAAAATCACAGCTTTGAGATCCATTTGTACATCCACATATTTGCACAGCCTTTCTGGGTTTATTGCTTCAGTGGCTGCAGCACTCCCCATCGGTATGGGACCTGGGATTTTAAGCGTGACGTTTCCCCCTACTATGTAGCTTAGGTGCAACACTTCATACCAACACTCTCTGAATCACCACCTTTCCAGCTGAAGTTATGAAGGAAAATGGAAAAAAACCCTCAGGAAACAGTAAAGGTAACAAATGGTCATGTGTTAGGTGACATATTTCAGGCCTATAAATCCCAATATGATGTTGTGATTGTGGCTAAAAATAACACACCTCTTCATCAAATATTTACTGTCACGTAAATAGCTGCCTAGCCAGCATCATGCTTTTGAACACGTTAATAGCAACTGCATATGTTTGGCTAAAATGACACACTGGAAATTAATGAAGACAAGAAGACATGAACAAAAACCACCTCACTGCTGCCATCGCCTCTGTAGCAACTGTCAGCAGCAAAGAGCAGCTTCCTGGAAATTTCAGAAGCATGGTCTTCAGAAAAAAAATAATCATACTTGTTACAGGCACAACAGATGGTTATGCACACACATACACTACAACTAAGTTTCCTGTGAGCTGAGCAGTAATTTAGGGCCTCACCCTTCCCCAAGCTCTTTCCCATCAGGACCCACATCCAGGAGTGGGTCAGTGAGGTTTCTTGCTGTTGTAAAATACAAACAGTGGTAGGAAAGCATTTTTTCAAACTTTTTATGCACCCAATGAGGACAAACATTCTACCACATAAAATTTCCCACAGGTCCACATGAAACTAGCCAAGAGCAAAAGAATAATCATCAAAAAGAATCGTCCTCACTTTAAGAACTGCCCTCAGCTATTCCCCTAACACGAAGTTAAGTGTTAAAATCTGTAGCAGAGTACAATCCTCATCTAAATACTTGAATGCAAATTGCCTCTAATGGGTTAAGAATTGTCACGCAAGGAAAACAAAAGCCACTGGAAAATATGGCAGGATAATAAATTACTGTTGATTTCTTGAACTTACGTAAGTTGATTACAATCCCTTAGAAAACTCTCCAAGCAATGTTTCTGTCTTAAAATTCTGTCATATTCATGCGCTCGGCTTTTGAGCTGCATTCCGTAAAGCAAGTACAATTCTTCCAGATCAGCAAATCTGTACAATATGGCAGTGTTTGGTTCCCACACTGAATAAAACATGGTCTGTCCTACCCAATCCATTGATTAGACTCGGCATTATTTTCTCACTATAAACGTTCCTAATAGCTTTGGACCATTTTCATCATGAAGTAACAAGAAGAGCAAGAAACCACTACTGCCTTTAAAATAAACACATACATTACGTTTTGGGTTTTTTCCTTGTGTAGAGGCTGATCCCCTAGTGCCTGGCACTCTGTGGGGCTTCTACTGCAGAAGGTTATTTCCTCCTTGCCATCTCGTAAAATCACACATTTCCAGTGTCTGGGAGGAAGGGGTATTACAAGCAAGTAGATGACAACAGAGAGAGCAGAAGGCCAACATTTTCATAATTTATCCTTAATTTTAACCGGGAAAGATATTTGAGTCCTGGAGGTTGATATGAATCAGTAAGGAACCTTATCTGGGGAACAGAAAATTACTAGCAACAAACACCATTTGGCAGTATTCATTGTTGGTAATAAATAACCAAAATAGTATTTTCTATTTTTGCAGCTCCTTAGACATCCGCTGGAAGACAGTCACCCTTATGCACCATCAGGAGGAACAGTGCTGGGATTAATCTAAGATCCACTGAAGTCAGTAGCCTGTTACTGACAGTGGCCAACAGAGGATGTCCAGGAGGCAGTAAAAGAGCAGAGAAAACCCACAGTGAGCCACAGTTATAGCTTTGCATTGCTCTTCCATGTCCATGTGTCATTTGAACCAGCCTGACTTTTCACTTCAAGCTCCTGCCAGCTAAAATTGCCTTGGTGAGTCAGACAGAACCCAGGACTTAACACAGTGAATGTCCAGTCTTGAGTTTTAACTACCAGGTCTTGATAATCTTGCCAAAAAACTTGGAAGACATATCTATGCCCATTACACCAGAAAGTCCATTAAAACACGATTCAGTTTTTCACCTACTCCATGTTCTTTCACCTTTGAGACATGTTTTTGCATGAGAAGTACTTGAATGACAGCCCTAGCAGCAGCCTATCGCACCAGAATAATAAAGGATTAATTACCTCCGTCATCAGCACTCTATTATTATTTGCAGCATCAAGCGCCTGCTCTTTTCTTGTGAGCTACAAAATGCCTGGGAACACAGGAAAAAAGACACTGTGCATTAATTCAACAAGTCTTCTAGCCTGCACCTGCGTTTAATTAGTTACTCTCAAATCAGACCTGAAGAGCGAGAAGCTGCAAGTGAGAGCGCTGCTGACTGCTGGCCTGGCTGGACTGCCGGTGTAATTAATTGCATTCTTACTGTGGCTCTGTCCTCTGTGCAAACAAAAGTTAATCATTCACTGGGAAAGTCTGAGCTGATGTTTCTCTGCCGTTGGAGCCAGAGCATAGAACATTTCCATAACAACATCCTATACTTTGTATTTACTGCTTGCCTCTCAAAATTTACATGCTGACCACCTCAGTGCTGCTGGAGACCTACAAGGAGGCAGGGGTGAGAAAGTATACAGGAAAAAAAGTGAAAATCTGAACTAGAGAGGTGCTGACCACAGAAAAACACCACTCAGCAGCTGTCTCGAAAACAAAGGCTTGCTTGGGCAGAGGTTTGGCAAAACGGCAGCTAATAACCTGGCTGTGTTGGCATTCCTCTAGCCCTCAACATTACAGTGTTCATGTAAGATTGAAGCTATTCATACATATTAATGTCTGTATCCTCAAAGCACTCTTTCAGAAAGAGGGAAGCATCTTTATTGCTATTTAATACATGACCGTGGCTAAAGGACCTTCTCCAAAGTCTCCACAGAAACCAGCAGAAAAGCAAGGTCCACTGCACCTTGGCGCAGCTGCTGTTTTCAGCACAAGAACGTCCCTCTTTGCCAGGAGCTCAGGCAACACCTCACCAGAGGGCTGGCAAGAAGACAGTTCAGAAACAGATGTTTAGGCATGGGGCTGATACCTCCAAACCAAGCGGTACCTGTGGAGTGTGTCTGAATGGAGAGGACAAGGTACAGGTCTGAACAGGAGCCTTGCACTTTCATCGCTGCAAAGGAGCATGTGGGTTACTGCTCACAGCTCCATGTCTTCTGCTCCTTCCTCCAAGGATGGCCAGCACTGTTTCCAGGTATATTCGTGGGGCTGGAGCGAGGACAGGAGGGAGAGGGATGGCAGAGCTTGGCAAGCCTGGGAACGAGGAGGCATTTCCTTTCCCTGCTTGCTGGGATAACCCTCTGGGGCGACATGAACTTTCTTCCATATGAATAAACTGCGAACAGGCTGTTTGTTTGCAAAGTGAGGGGAGAGAACCAACCATCGAAAACCTTCGAAGCTTTTGAAACATGCAGTTTAGAAATTATGGGTTTTCTTTTGAAATCTTATTTCACTTTTTGAGAGCAGCCTGGTACATCTCTTTTTAAAATTAATGGCATATACTTGATCAAAAATGCTAAAATGCTGGTTCCAGTAAATTACACAGATAATTAAGCCTAATTTCAATAATGCTCTAAAACACTACTAATAAATCTGTGGGTTCTTGCATTCTTTGAATATAGACAAGCTACTCCACAAACACCAAATTCCACCCTTACAGCTTCTTTCCTGTCGCGCTTTGGCAACCCCGAGCTAAATTCTGCTGTCAGTTATAGCCCTGTAAGTCTGGAGCAATTGCTTGTCCTCAGTGGCATAACTCAAGATTACAGCTGTGTAAATGAGCACAGAATGTATCTTGAAACGTTGTAAATCTGACCTTCAGCTTGCTTCCATGAAAGGGGAAAACACACAAACTTGTTTTCACATCCAGTAAGCTTTTTAAAAAACTACCCTGCATAAATATTACAATTTCAGTCATAGATATACCAGTATTAAAATCAAGTTAAAACTGCCCAGTATCTAGGTCTACCAGGAGGGGGCAAGATGCCGAGTGTTACATTTTTGAGCTACCACAAGCCACACTTGCTTTTAATCACTGGTATGCACACTGGCCCCCTGTTGTGGTACATTAAGACCTTCAGCTTATTGATGGTTAGAAGGTCACTGTCTGACCTCAAGGTGTTGCAGCATTTCATCACCAGCAGCACTTGAATGTTGATCACCCAGCCTTCATGAATGCTGATCATCCAACCTCCCAACCCACCTGGCTGGGTCTAGTGTTTTGTGGGGGCTCAGGGGGTGTGCACCTCCCAGGCCACCGGAGAGCGTGACAGCTCTGCAGACCTGGCCATCACCATTGCTCCTGCTGAGCTGTTATCTCACTGTCCCCTGAAAAGCTGATCCAAGGCTTCTGGGGCCACATCTTCACATGGGAATAGACAGATTCAGTCCTAGTGCCCCCCTGTGCAATGGGGTTTTGCTCTGGCTCAGCAGCACTTCTGTCTGCACTCTCAAAGTACCTGTGAGCAGAGGACCAGGGAAGAGAAATCTCCCCTGTTGTCCCAACTCCTCATGATAAGCAGGCCCAGCAAATAAGAAAAACACTCCCACAGTCCTGAGTACTTTCCCAGGCTCCTTTTAGCCACCATTTCTCTGAAGGGTATTGTAGAAGACTTGTCAAACGGAGGGTATTGTAACACACTTACCGAGTTAAAAGGAAGAATATCACAAAAAATAGGCTCCTAAACAAAGCACTAAAATGGAAAGAGAAAGTAGTCGTTTCAAAGTCCTTAGTTTGTAGAAGCACAAGTTAAATAATTTATTATTTTTCTAAACAACTGTTTTCGGAGAAAACTTCATTTGCCAAAAGTGCAGCACAATCCTTGCAGGGTTGCCATCTGCAGTTATGAAGGCATGTCTTAGTTATTACTTATAGACACGTCTGAAGTGCTAGCTACATTCAGGCCAGAAAACAACACCAAAATGCTACACAATGAGTGCTCTTATACATGTTGATTTTGATCATCAGACTGTCCAAATCTCTTTGCCCTGTCCTGATAAAGCCACATAACATTCAGAAACCTCTATCAGGCTCTTAAGTATAACAAATTACTGTCCTATACATTCAGGACTTCTATCTGCCCCAAAAATAAAATGATTGCTCTGTACTACAGCACACAGCTGGAAAAAGCCAGACAAAGATGCACATATCCGTGGCAGCAAGGATATCTATCAATGGAAGAAAACCTTGCAAAGGATATGCCAGCATTTTATTCACTTCTAGACTGCATTATTAATCTCTGGCATTACCCCAAATTAAGTCACTGTATTTATGCAAAATACTTTTAAACAAGTGGCATCTCTTTTCCTCATTTCTAACTTTCTTGAAGCGTAATTTGATGCATTACCATAAATGAATGAAAGAGCCATGAAATCTCATCAAAATGTGAAGGGAGACTCTATCCAGGTACAACAGCCTGCAATTCACCTGCCATTGGGGGGCTGCTTTTAAAAAATCGGACGAAACTCACTTTGCGCTGATTGCTATTTTAACCACTTTAAATATTTTAAAATAACATTTCCATTCTTCTTTCTACATTAAGGAGTGAAAGTGTTTTCCATTTTAATTCCCAAACTGAAAAAGCAATAGAACAGTGTTTGAAGAAGCCATTTCACATACATGTCAACACAGACATGTACCTGCAGACAGCACAAGGGGCAATATTCTTGATTAGCACCATGAACAGATCAACAGACTAGTAGGAAACCCTGGCAGATCAGCTAAAGACCTGTATCAATGATGAGAAATAAGAGGAAATTTCTCTACTTGACAATGAAAACAGTTTCCATGATAAAATCTTGCTAGTGCCTGGTTTGTTTTCGAAACTCTGTAGGATCTGCAATTCCTTCTGCAAAAGGGGGCTGTTTCTGTGGATTGGAACAAAATTAGCCACAGGTATTTAAACTGAAAAATCATTAATAAAATTACCTAGATTAAATTTATTCTTGGGGTTTTTTCCTCCCTTCCTTCCCACTAGCTTATCACCTCTTCGGAGTTTGTCTTGATCTAAATGTCACTGCAAACTGATGTGCTGGGTGCAGAATAATAAATTTCATCCAAGACCTTTGGAGTTACAGGTCATTTAATATAGTAACTGTGGGCGAGCTGGGCCCCCATTGTGCTCCCACTAATGTCAATGAGTATTTCTTGCCTGTGAGTTCAGAAATGGATACCATCTCTGGCTGTGACAGACTGCTCCTAATCTAAATTTGTCACACACTGCCACTGTCTGTACCTCATTTTCTGGGTACCCATCTTCAGGCATCCAAAGATTAATTTGCAGAGTAGGCAGGTGTTATTGGAAGCGGAGGGAAGACAATCTCCTCTTTGTGCGCAGAGACTCTTGCTGTTTAGATGCAGTTGCTGTCCTTCACGCACAGCCCTTGCGAAGGACTCTTCCCATTTCCATCCTAAAGGCAGGCAAGTAAATGCAGGTGCAAAGGGGAGAGCTTATCTGCTTATTACTTTGTGTCTGCAGCAGAGTGGCAATAGTCCAGGGAAGCAGAGACCATAAAAAAAGGAAACAAGAACTGGGAATTTATGCCCAGGACAGACACACACAAAATCCGCCCAGAAAATTAAAAAAAAAAGATCCAAACAAACCGCCAGTTAGTGCTGGCAAAAAGCTGAGTGCAAAGACACTGTCACTTGCACTTTGTTTCTGGCTGTGATCGGGATTTGTATGTTTTTGCAAAGAAGCCCATCCTGCAATAATAGCCAACAAACCAACCATACCCCCCAAAACCAACCATTTTCTTCTTTTGGTAAAAAACTAACCATGACCTCTAGTATCTGGTTAACTTATCAGGTGGAAAAGATTAACATTATGAAGTTCCAAGGAATTTCAACAAAAGCAAGGTCCTTGAGTTCCCTACGGGGACCTTCTCAGTTAGCTGACCCTCTGATTTTCCTCTCTAAAACTAAGCTTTTCAGGAAAAAAAAAAGAATAAGAGCACTTCAGTGCACCCAGTCATCTGTAAATATGCACAGGATGAAGATGTTCCACTGAGAATGCCACAGGGAAAAAATGACTGATCCTCTGCAGAGTCTAGGAAACCCAAAACCCCCTACTGAATAGTGAGAGTGAAAAATAAAGAGATAAAATAAACCCAAGCCAACCAGAAAGGGTATTTATTCAGTCAGGAAGCACCATCCATCCATAGCCCAATGTTTCACTTCATATTTCTTGTATCTTTCAATATTTTTTTTTCTGGGCTGTATAATATACCGTTCATTAGTTGCATGCACATATATTAGTCCTAAAGACTGAACAGTTTCCCTTGCCAGCTTTTCCACATCAGATTTTCCCATGTTTATAACGTCCATCTTGCTGCAAGACAGACCTATACAAACAAAAATCAATCCCTGCCTGACTGCACAGGGAGACGCTGACCCTGAGTAACCACCACGTGCAAATGGTGTGGACAGTCTAGATTCCACTCCTTTGACCTGTTCAACTCTTGGAAGATGAAAAGCAGGTCAGGATCTTTGCAACAGGACTTCTTCGATTTTTTTCAACAGAATTGTCCTCCTGAGGTCTCCATGTCACTATGGGAGGAAAGGAGTTGCTGCCTGAACACGAGGCAAGCCCCTGGCATACAGCAGCTCAGTAGAATGTGGACTTTGCAAACCCTTAGATGTGTGTTTAAGCATACAAGTAGCAGGTGAAACTCTGGCTCCAATAATGTCCATGGCAGTTTTGCTGTCAACATCAATGGGGGCAAGATTTTATTCAGTGGGATTAATTTGTGAGATTAATGTAATGGACCAGGGCTCAAATTGTTCTTTACTCATCAGAAATGAATGATACTGAGTTTGAAGTAATACCAGATAACCAAATTACACATGCAAATAAACACATTATGATGGGCTGCAGCAGTGTAAGTGAAAAACATTATTCACCTTTCACGAGAAAAGAAATAGTTTTTTAATGAACCTTTAATTTAATCTATCCCTTTAGAATATTATCTTAAGAGAAAAACTTATTACCCTTTAGGAAAATACCCATAAAAGAGGCTTCCCAGGTAGCTCTCATGAAAACATTCAAAATAGATGTGAATACACACTCTAGGTTTCCATAAATGTCAACATTTATTTCTGGTAAATATTGTCCATTGCTTTATCTCTGCCAGTGGTATCCCCTCAGACCGATAAATCCATGCAGGAGACCATAACTACTTATTACTCTCATCGGACTAGCAATGATTACAAGTGACTGCTGTATAGATGTACTGGATGGTGTCTGAACTCTTCCCCCATGGGATGTTAGCCTCACACCTCTGCATGACCCCCAAGAGAGATTTTCCTGATCTCAAACTGTGCGGGTGTTCCTGGCAAACCAGGAAAGCACAAGGTCTGCCCCTGCTCTCAGGTCAACGTGACCACCGAGCATTTGTTAATGATGAGTTGTCCCACAGCTAAAAGGGCCATCTTAACACCCTACACTGCCTTGCTACATACAGCTACCTGGCTGACACGCAGTTATCACATATACTAACCAGAGGTCAGGATAATTTAACATTTTCTTCAGAATTCCCCTAAGAAGAATTGCCATGCCCATTTCTCAAATGTCTGTCTGTACCAATACAGGCCTATAAAGAGGCCTTTGGCTACGGCTGTGGCAAATGGCAACCATTGCCAAAAAAGAGGGGTCATATGGAGAAAAGACTCTGCTGAAATGGAAAGAACTAAATTCACCCTGGGACTGCATTAAGCATACAGGGTCCTGCAAAGCAGTCCCGAGTGCAGGGAAGCGGAGCGTAATACAAAGCAATTCACTGGTTTCCCAAAGAAGACAATACTGGCTGCAGAGGGCTCACGGCCAAGAAAAATAGAGATGTTCTGATTGTACATCTGCTCACAGGCTAATTTTATTGTGGGAGAAGGGAGCCTCGGAAACCTTGAGCTATTTTCCATTGCAGGACATCCTTGATGATGATGGGAATGCACAAACTGCCCATTCTTTCTCTGGGAGTGAATTGTCCCTGGTTTGCACCAGATGTGAAGAAGTTTGCTGGCACAAGGTCGCCTTGAACCATGTCTCAGGATTCTAGAGGAGCAGAAGGTGAAGATGAAAGCAAGAACAATTTCGTAAGAATGTGGAGAAGGTCCTTTAGACTTTTGCTAAAGTAAAAAAAAACAAACAAAAAAACCCCAAACAAACAAACAAAACCCAGTGAACATGGAGTGTTCCTGTATGAAAGGACACTCAGGAGTGCCCCTGCGTGAAAGCCCACCCCTACCTCAGCAGAATGAGAAATGGAGCTATGGAAAAGTAGCCGTAACAATGTGTAGCATTCAGACTTGCTGTGAACTTCTCTTTTACTGACCACAAGCAAGGAACACTCAAGGGAATCCAAGGGAAATACATCTTGCGCTACTGGTGAAAAATACTTGTTCTGTGGTGAAGGAGTATGGATAGGGACGGGGGGAGAAGAGAAATACTGGGAAGCCACTGCGGTAACTGAGTCTAAATAGCAATTGCAGTTAAATGTCTGGCAACCTTGCCTCTGTACAAGTAATGATCTGTCTGTTTAGGGCTCCTGAAGCTGTTCTCAAAACATGCTCTAACAACGAGGCATTTCAACTGTTTCAAACTCATGCTGAAGACAGTTAATTCTTACAGATGGAGAAGGCCAAATGGGTGGCTTGACCTTGGAACTTGGCCTGGAAGGCGTTCTTAACCTCAGCAAGGAAAGTGTTGTTCATTTTGCATAGCAAAGCCTGAGAAGAGGGCATGAGAAACTCAGGGATGTGCTAGTGACCTGCTTTGGTTTTCTGTTCATTTAAACTCACCTCAAGCTTCAAATTGAGTCATTTCTCCATTTGCTACAAACATTCCCAAGCCCCATGGGGTATGAAATCTGATCCAATACTTTTCCCAACAAGTTGCTGCCCAGACCAAGAAGTCGGGAACACTGGAACAAGTTCCAGGTCAAACCTTCCCAGGTCTGGGGGAGGATAAGGCCTTACCTGTAGCCTTCTGCTGAGAACTGGCCCTCCAGCCCAAAGACCCTTTCACCTTCAGTCAAGGATAAATGCAGCAAGGAAAGCCCTGCCCTGAGAGCCAGATAAACCTGCTCACTCCTTTCCACAGGGTGGACGGAGCGTTTCCTGAGATGCAGTTCCTCCAACTGCAATAACAGCAGCTGGTCTGTCTTCTGGAAGGTGGAAGGTACCTATCACCTAGATTGCTGTTACTGGAGCTGTTCTGACCTTGGGTGTTGACATGGGTACGGAAGATACCAATGGGCAATGATCCCTCTCACCTTTCAATCTCTGTGCTGGCTTATTCTGTTGAATAGCATGCCTCAGCCTATGGGCTGGAGCCTGAACTGAGTCACTAAATAGCTTCACTGCAGTTAGGTACATTTAGATGTTGCCTTCAAATCCTTCTCAAGCCCATGTAAAGCCCTTAAACTTGAACTTCGTGAAGGTTGTGTTTATAAACGGTGCTTTAAATGCTAGACTCTTGTGCCCTTCCTATGCAGCTCACCTGCTTTCCAACAAGAATGCAGGGAAAATCCCTGATGTTATCTGCATCTGGATGCCAGAAGGACAGCTGGGCTCTCCACAGCAACATAGGGAAGAGCCTTGAGGGATCCTGGTCACCACAACACAACAACTGTCATGAGAAGGCCAAGCAGACTCTTGGGGTGAGGATGTAACACAGCACCAGTGGCTGTGATGCAGCAGCTCTCACATGGGCTAGCCCAATTTGTCTTTGCTTCCCGCAGCCCTGCTACTAGGAGCCACCCTTTCCAAAAGGGACACAGTCCATGTCTGCTGGAGCCCCACTGCCTCTCCAGGCTTCTTCTTCCATCCACCCTCCCCAGGGCACCAGAAGCAGACCCCACACTTGGGATGTCCCCCAAGAACACACACCTGCACCACGGTGGGTGGCGCAAAACAAACACCCCTATAGTGGGAGATCAGTCAAGCTCCCACCCATCCCAGGCAAGAACCCTGTCACCTGCTGACAAGGGACACACCAGAAAACACAGAAATCTTCTCTGCTGCCTTCCCCACTTCTAGTCTAGCATAAATCATATCAAAAGGCAGACGACATAGAAGACAACTCTTCCCCTTTGCTTACTCACTTGTCCCTCGAAGTGGAGGCTCCAGAAGGCTCAGAGCACTGTCCCTGAAGCTGTCCAGCCTGGTTGGAAGCAGAAGGTCCTGATGCAGGTGCCATGAAACCTAGTCTTGCAAGAGCTCATGTTGGAAGTGAGAGAGCTCAAGACAGGGTTTGAATTTGCCAGCTCCCCTCCAAGCTGCCCACTGTTTCCTTGGTGCAAGAAGAGCGAGCCTGGGACCTGTCCCAGCTGGAGTCTGAGATCCACTTTCCTCTCTGTGAGAGTCCAAACGCAAAGGGACAGAGCTTGTTAGCTGCAGAAGGCCTTCTCCTGAAGTCACTAAGAGATCAAGCAAAAAAAAAAAAAATCAGTTCATTGAAAATACAAGCCCAAACATACTTCTTTGCATTTCCGTACACAGTACCTCGCAATATACCTTCTGCAAGTGCATTTTAACCATGTCTCTGTTGATCTTGCCTTGTGCCCACTCCAGCTTGTATTTAACTTCCCATAACAGACCATACATAGCTTTTGGCACAATAAAACAAATAGGTTTCTTCCTTTTTATTTGTGCGTGTCATTAACATTAAACACATAATGCTGCAATGACAATGGAATTGATGGCTTAATGGGATGAATTTTAATTTAAGTAATATTTCCATTAATCTAAAAGCTCTCCCTTAAAGTCTGCAGAATTTATTTATTGGAAAAATTCCAGCATAATTCTACTGAAAAATTCTCCTCTGAATGATAATATGTCAGACTTTTAAGGTTCTCTGGCAGTTTTTCTTTTAGCTATTGAATGTTACTGACATAAGAATACATTTCTCACAATTCTTCTGTGTAATGAAAAGAAAAAAGATAAAAGAAAAAGGAAGAGGGACCATTGCAGAAATTACAGTAGGTGCAAAACACCACAGCCCCAGATTTGTCCCCTTGGCTGGAGAAGTGCATCCCAGATTTGTTACTGGTTTATTTTAGGTTACAGAAAAAGCAGAGGATTAAAAAGGCAAAGGGAAGCAGATGCCATGCAAGCAGAGGCAGCTAAAAGCCAATCTCCATCCGAGAGCGCAGAGGCACTGCACCCAGCACAAGAATGTGTTTTGAAGCAAAGCTAAGCTGTGGCAGCTGAGGCTGGGACAGAGAGGTGCAGCTGTGCTAGGGGAGGCAGACAAGCAAGCAGCATTCCCGCTCTCAGAAAACAGGAAAATCCACCATGCAAACCAAATAAATGCTGGCCTGTGCTGGGTGTTCTCACACACCCTGTGTTCATTCTCACCGGCTGCAGAGCACAGGGGAACAGGATGAAGCTGGAGCTGCCTCCAAGCCCGAGCTCTGCCCGCAGAGAGGGGCTGCTGCCGGTCTGCACGCAAGGGGCACAGCTCTGACCGTGTCTCCTCTAAGCATGTGCCATCAAGGGCGTGCACACACATGTTGGCACGTGCTGTTCTGTGGGATGACAAACCCAGGTACTCTTCTGTCCAGACTTCTTTCAGGGAGAAGAGGGAATACCAGAGACAAGTGACAGTTGTCGTCACACCGCTTCATGCACTGCTGGATGACACACACGGTCCCTGGCAACTCCAATTAGGCAATGGAAAGTGCCTAAATAGTACGGTATGGAGCAGCTCCCCTGGGAGCACAGCCCTGAGCTCAGGATGCCACAGCTCTGTCCAGGCACATTTGTCCAGCCTTCACCTCCCCCAGCCTGGGAATGAGGTGGTTGTGCAAACACCGGAGAGATGCGGGCACGTGAGGTTGACTACCTCTCTCCTAAACGGCAGCAGGCTCCCTGCCAGACATCCAGCGTGGAGCCCAGTGAGTCAGCGCAGCCGAGAGGCCCCCTCAGGCAGACCCACTGGACTTCTGTCCCCCGCCTCTGCCCCATGCCATCTGCCTGTGAGAACTGGCCAGGCCCAGGGCAGAGCTGGGGCTGCAGTGTGCATGATAATAAGGCTCAGCAGCCCAGCACCACCCCAGGGCCAGGCCAGCACAGCCAGGTCCTCCACCCTGCTGCAGCTGTTTTGAAGACTTCAGATCCAAACTGAGCACACTGAGAAGCCACCTTGTCTGCTCTGGCCAGCATGGGTGGGTGTCCCTATGGACATCAAGTCCTCTCCTGGGCTGCACAGGGGCTAGGTATAGGGCAGCAACTAAGACCCTGAAGATGTCCAGAGCAGCACTGGTGGGCAGCGCTGCTGTCCCCTCTCCTTGCTGCAGACCCAGGTTAAGCAGCAGGAGTGATGTCTGGGTCAGGACACAGCATCTCTCTGCCTTCCTCTCACCCATCATCATATGTGCAGCCAGCAGCATATTCATTTTAATTCAGGGTAATTGTCAATAAGAGCTCAAAAATGAATTGTGCAAAGCAGTAATACCTCAGCACAGCAGAAGTTGCTTAGGCTTTGGAATCATTTTCAGCCCACGAGAGCCTGTCTCCACCCATGGGTTGGACCCCCAAGACAGGCTGGTTTCTTGAGCAGGGGAAGTGCAGCTACTCCAGCAGTGGGTGTCCAGCAGCTGGAAGACTTTCCACCCAACTTTCTAACTCCGCAGAGGGAACACAACACTCCCAGCAACTATATACAGGGCCAAACAAAACCCACTTCTCCTTGTCAACAGGAGATTTCTTCTGGAAGATGGCACCGACCCCACAGTTACACAGTACCCCCATATGGATGTGAGCAGACAAGAGCATGCTCCATTCCAGCTGCAGCCCTGTTGAGGTCTGTCTTTCTCCACGGCTAGGGAGGGTCAGGAAGGGCAGCCAGCCCTCTGTGTGTGGCCTAAGCCTGGTCAGCATTTTTCACTCTTCACTACTCAGCCATGCCTCCCGTCTGCACTGGCTCTAGACATATCTCTCTCTCCCTCCTCCTCCCCCTGCTCCTCCTCGCACAGACTGATTTTGTGATACATGCAAAGGAAGACAGTGAAAAATACATTAATATTAACTCCTGCCTGGACAATACAACATGCTCCCACTTTTTGCCACCCAAAAAGCTAAGTAAATCCACCTGCTTTCTACTATACGCAGCATACTGATGCTGACCATCTCCTTACAATCTTGTGCAGGGAAACACATTGCTAAGACACAGCCAGGCTAAATTCCCAGTACAGAATGTGCTGAAGGAAGTTGCTCTTATTAGTAGCCATTCAGTTTGCTCATGAGGCCTCTGGAGAGAGATGAGGACTTTGCCTTCACATGCCTCGTTCTTTTCATTCATGCATCACTCTCTTTCTTTTTCCCTTGTCTCCCCCTCCACTCCTAACACCTCCCCACACCCACTCCAGATTTCAGCCACTGTCTAGTGGATTGGGCAGAGGGCTGAGTGACAGCTCTTATACCTGGGGGGGCAATTCACACTTCTGCAGCTGGCTCAGCCCATATCACTGAAGCTCTCAGCAGCTCTTTTTCCCCACCTGCAAGGCAGTTATGCTTATCTACTTTGGGAAAGATATTATTTCCACTTAATATACCTAAGAATAGCATAGGATGCTGTTAAATTGGAAATTTAAGGTGAGAGAGTGTGTCTCCAGACTGCTTTGCAGGGCTGCACGCAGCTCCAGGAGAGCCATCTAGGATCTCCATCCCCCAGGGCTGAGCTAAAAAAAGCAGCATCAAGATGGCATCTGGAGGAGCCCATCCATCTCCCTCCCAGCAGGGTGTTAAGCAGCTACACTGACAGCAGTTGACAGTGGGAAAGTTAATGGGTGCGTGCATTAACCTACATAAGCATGTTTAAGTTAGCAGGGCTATACAGAAATCAAATGGGTTAAGTTTCCAGGCCTTCTGTTCCAGAGATCGTGAAACCAGCTCCAAGGGTTCAAGATTTTTCTTGGGGTGGCAGAAAAGTGACTTCACATCATCACATTTTTCACCCAAGACTCATCAGTGCAAACCTATACGTATGTGTGTGTGCATACATGTGTGTGTCTGTATATGCTCCTCTAACCGATTTTTTTAAACTTTCCCTACCACCTCCAGAAACATAGAACTATTAAATGCATGAAAAAGGAGGGGTCTGTTTCTTTACACTCAGAAATTTTCAAGTTCAAACATACCACTACTGTGTTCCCTTGTCCAAGCAAGAGTCAGCAGGCAGCTTGCTGCGGCTTGGCACGAGCCCAGCTCCAGCCACCTAATAGATCTGTGCCATAGCACCAAAAGCTTATGATGAAATTTTATTTCTTCAGTATAAGCAATAGACACTACTGTTGGGCTTAACAGCAGATGCAAAGCCTTGAAGTAAATGTTTCATGATAAACAAGAAACCTGTGTAAACACTGAGTATAGGTATATATAATTGATGATGGATACACTTGGGACTGGGGCAAGTTCTAGAGCACCTGGCTTTAGACACAGTATCCAAAGGAGTTACTTCTCCCTCCAGCTCTGATCTCTGGCATGTCCTCTGGCACAAGCTTGTTCAGCTCAGCTTTATCTAGAAGCTCGAGCTGCCCTAGAAAGCTTGAGCCACATGGGTTGGGAAGAGGGAGAGGGAACGGGAGCGAAGCCAGACTTGGTAAGTGGAAAACCTCTCCCATAAAACTTGTAAGACCTTTAAGGATCATCATAATGACTTTTTGTTGTTGTAGTTGCAGGGATCATTTTTAAAACAAAGAGATAACATTTAGTTCATTTCTTTCATTTTGGAAAAGGGCAGCTCCTAAGCCCTTATCGTTAAGAAATAAGAGCAGTGTTACATGTTCAAACAATTTATGTGAGGATCCTGCCGTTTGTTACGGGAACAGCAAGTACAACTGCAAGTCCATTATCATCCCTCCCTGCCTCTACATGCACAGCATGAGCAAGTGAGGAAGATTAGGGGTAAGAGCAATGGAGCCTGCGAAGTCAGTGACAAATATTCAGTACTTAAAATCCTCTCTGAGGCTTCCCACACTGAACTGAGGCTTTGATTTGGTCAGCAGCCAGATGAGGACCCACTGATTTTTCTCCAATTTACTCCAAGTCTCGAAAAATAGCAACCTCTATTTGTGATCTGACAGCTGAGAAACAAGCAACCCAGTGCCACCACAGCACTCTCCCGATGCCCTGATGAGCACTGGTGATGGGAGCTGGGTGGCAGAACTGATAAGGATAAGTTACTAGCACTGGAAGGAGTTTCTGGACACTTGCCCATGTTAAAACCTGCCAGTTTTATCTGCCTTTTTACTTAAAAAAAAATCACAGAGCAATGGCATTACATTCTGGTCTTGTTTTCAAACCCACGCTTCCTCTGACCTCTACTCCCCATATCTTCACCCTCCCACTCACAGCTAATCTCTCCCTGCCTCCCCTCACTTCTCTGTTTTTCCTGCAGACAACACGTTTATGTTGCTGCGAGCCTGCAGCAGCCGACAGACCATTTCTCATAATAAACTACTCCTGGCTGCACAGCCAGGCTGGGCCTCGCCACGTGAGCAGTTGCAAGTTTATGGGTTTTGCAAAGAAGGAGCTTGGCACTCAAGAAAATAACCACATCTGTAAAAAGAGCCCGTGCCAGGGCAACCACAGCCAGGTGGAGGAGGAGAAGAGCGGGGACCAGGAGGTTTTGGTGCAGCCCCCCATGGCATCCTGCGCAGTGAGCTCTCAGCAGCGAGCCTGTCACCGGCAGGGAAGAGGAAAGTCACTTCAAGGAACACCTGCTGGACTGACTTAGCAAAAGCTTAGCTGCCTTTAAACAAAAAGAAGGTTTCTGAGGAGTGATAGAGATCAAAATAGCAATTTAAGCAGCTTTCCGAGAGCATGGTCTAGCTGTTCAGGCACATCCTCCTGTTCAGCTCTCCTGCCTGCAGACACAATCAGGCACAGGTGCAAACGGAGGCCCTGGAAAGAAGAGGCCGTCTGCTGGGCCACGGTGCCTGTTTAAGCAGAGAGCGGCCAAGTTTCCATTGTGGCAACCTGTCAGGGCAGCAGCCAGTGCCGGGCCAGGTTTCAGGGGCAAATTTCCAAGGGAAGGTGCCCACAAATGAGAGGCTGTCAGCTCCCACGCAGAAGCTGGCAGCCGCGGGAGAGCCGACCCTGCACCCGGCTGCCTCCGCCACCCCGCAGACGCGCTCCTGGCGTGGGGTCAGGCTCCAACGCTCCCACGTCTCCAGAGGGGCGGCAGCTTGCTCCAGCATGCCAAGCTGTGATCGAGGGGCCAGGGGAGGTGGCCGACAGCAATGTCACCTTCAACCACCACAGCTGAAGCTGCTGCCGGAGCAGGTGGCACCTTGATATCGCTCCTGGCAATGATGTTTTACCATGGGCAAAAGCAGAAAAGGGGGGAGAGGATGACCTTACCGGAAGAAACAACTAAATAAAGCAATGAGGCCCTGAGCTGATGAGGTGGCGGGGGAGTGACAGGGTCTCTTAAGCTGAGGGCTAACCCCCATTATGGACTTGCTGCTTTTGGGAAAAGTGGAGTATTGCAGAAAACCCCTTTTTTGGGAAGGCTGTGTGGGTGGTAGATGAGCGCCTTGCTGAGGGAGGAGAGGAGGAATGAGGAGAAGCTGCTGTAATTGTTCAGCCTAATTGCAATCATGTCCTCCTTAGCCTCTCCAGCAGCATTCCTGTGCCAATAGTGTCTTCCTCCACTTTCAGAGGGAAACAGATTTACGGGCTCTGCTGACCTTATTAATTTCACCAGAAACTTGAGAGGGAGCCACTTTTAATATCTGTGTAAAATAACAGAAGAAAAATGGCAGAGGGACAGGGCTGGTAGATACTGACAACTACAGATGTCTTTATCTGCCTGAAATAGCAGAACTGCATGGGGTACTCCAGCCACCCGCATCAACAACAGGGAAAGAAAGAAAAGGGAGAAGAAAAGGCATAGTTAAAGGACAAACAGGGCCCTAGTCTTGGAGAAACCTGTGTGTCCCTACACCTGAGCCAAGCTGCTTGCTGCAGGTCCCTGCAGCCAGCCCTGTGCCAGAACAGGCCTGTCATGAGGGGCCAACACAGCTACACCACGCAACCTGAAGTAACTTTTAAAGAAATTGAGATGTAATAGGAAGTACCAGAGCTGTGCGAACAGCAACTTTGTTCCCTTCTGGCTCTTCTGTTGGAGCCTCAGATGCTTTGGACAGTGATCAATGAGGGGAAAACAACAGCATTTTCCATCTGTACTTGCTAAACAGACACACTGGTATGAGCAGCTGCTGCAGCCAGGGCATCCCACTGGCATCTTCTGCCCATGAATCCATGGCTGGAGCAAGATGACTTCTGCTACAGAGGCTTGGAAAATGCATTGCTTTATAGAATAACAAGTCTTGTACCAGTGATAGAAGAATCAAAGTGATGCTCCCAGGAAACACCACTTTTAGTATCAAAACTCTGGTGTCAAAGCACTAAGCGGTGGCTGCCAAAGGGCACAGCCAAATGTGCTAAAGCAGTGCAGAGCTGAGAAGTTGATGCCTGCAACCTTCAGGACAGCTATGGCACCCCAACACTAGTAGGATTCAAGCCAGACACCTGGAGGGTCCAAAAGACCTGGCTTTGGGGCCGAAAGAGACACATCTTAAAATGAAGATACCAAAGCTTTATGCAATAAAAGAGCTAGTGCAGAGGAGGGAAATAATAACCTTACAGGAGCAAGCAGCAAATGAAGACTTTGAACCAGTGGTCAAAATGCAGAAGTGAGCCCTTGGAAGCAGAAACGTCATAAGATATAGGAGCTCAGAAGACGTCATATGGTTGAACATCCTTGCCTGAATGGGTCTGGCAGAGCCACAAACCAGTAGCATGGATGGTACTGGCTACCCCACAGCTTAAGGAATGGCCTAAATTCAAGCAATGCTGAGTACCTGGCAGGTTCTCACCGAAAATTCAGTCCATATTTCAAATGCAGTAAGTGCCTAAAATTCTCACCTTAAGCAGCTCTCTGAAACCACCTCCTCAGAAATCCATGTGTGCACACAACTGCAGTGTTCAGCCTCTCCTGTGCCAGGGAAGCACAATCCTTGTGCATAGCTTTCTCTGCTGAATCCCTCTCAACCTTTCCTCCTCCAGCACTGCAAGAAGCAGTGGCACTCCACTGCAGGCAGGAGGGGGCTGTGCTCAAGGCCTGGCTCCCAAGTACAGGTACAACCACTGGGACCAGCTGCTTTAACTGATCTTCCTGCTGCCACCGCTGCCTCAGTTGTGCTGGGGCTACCAGCAGTGTCAAGGGCACATGAGCAGGCACAGGTCTCTCAGAAGCAGACAGCAGAGGACAAGGAGGAGAACTGACCTTTCAGTAACAGAGCCTGGATGAAAGTGTGAGTGTAAAGGCAAAAAAAAAACCCAACCCATGTTGGTGTGAAATCATTCCTCTCACAAGCACCAAACCTGATCACCCTAGTGCTGTGACTGCTGCAGAAGACTTTAATTTGTTTTGGTAATGCTTGTGCCTGAAGCTGTGGTGAAGGTGGTGCTTGCAACACAGAGACACGTGCCTAAGCCCCTGCTCCACTGCTCAGCACCACAGCGTACCATTGCTGTGTGGTAAAATCTGGCCTTTTCACCCTCCAGAGTGAGGGAGGTGTGGGTGCTTGGCATGCGTTACCTGCATTACCAAAAGGATCCTGTAAATACTCCCTCAGTGTCTCCATTGGAGGGTTCCGTTCCCGCACGGTGTACTCATTCGTCCCAGGTGCTAATCACATCAAGGATGGGGGGGTCCCTCCATGGCTCACTATCCTGGCTTTCCACTAACCCAGACCTCCTTTTCCTCTCTACGCCACAATCCCCGTGGATGGGGGATCTCTGATCACAGGGACCTAAATCTATCAACAGTTCAGTGTCCTGGCAGCAGTGAGCAGGAAACTCAGAAGCTTTAGCACCATCCCTGTGGACACAAATCCAGCTCCTCTGTATCTCCTAATGCTTTTTGCCCAGCAATCCCTCATGCAGAATTTAATTCATACAGTTCAGCACATGTTGGCTGAGATGTGCATCAGAAGCACTGTGAAGGTGCCTCCCTCAGAGTTCACTGTAATTCCCCAGTTTCTGTAACTGAGTCCTGTAATTGAATGGATAAGAATGTCAGCAGAATTTGGTATCACTTACAGAGAACAAAAGGCTGAAATTTTAACCTGAATGACCTCTGAGGGCTCAAAACCAGAGACTCAATAAAATGCATAGCAGAGAACACCAACACATTTGTTTGGTGTTTTCATGAACATATTTTTCAGCTACTCTTATAATTTGCAAGTTGGGGAGATCTGACTCATGATTTTGGAATATTGGGGGTTGGCAGCAAAAGATGCCCCATGCATGTTTATACCTCACTGTCTCTAGAAAGGTCAACACCCCTCATTAAGTGGTATGCCAATGCTCTTTCAGATAAAGCACCCACACAACTGGACAGAGATGTACAATGAAGTTGCAGTGTGTATTATGTTTTATGGAGTAGGATGCTATTTCACTGAGGGGCTGACCTGAATAGGCAACTTCTCCTTCAGTCTTTGTAATTTCCTGAGATCCTGTGATGTCAGACGAGGTTTATGCATAGAAGATGTTACAATATCCAGCATATTCATGTATCTATTACACCATAGAAGTGTAAATGTGAGATTTATTTCTGCAAAATTCACCTTCACCTCTCTATTCTAGTCAGTAGCACCTTTTTACACATCTCAGATTAATTTCCATACTGAGCTAGAGAGTTTCCACATTAACAGATTATGTTACAATTTACTTCTAGGATTAAAACCCTTACTTACTGTTCATCTGCTTCCAAACAGTCATGGAACCTGTAGACAGACAAACCTGAAAAAGAAAAATACAAGAAAAGACCTATACACATACATTAAGACATCAAAACTGTCTATAAAATGAAAGCTTTCTCCTTGCTCTTCTTAGAAAAACAAACAAACAAAAAACCAAACCAAATGTATTTGAAATCATGAGCATATAAAGAAGGATTTGTTTCTATTATTGTATAGAAGGCATATTACTGAAAGGTTCACAACTATGTGCCTCAAAAGGGGTTTATGCCAGAAATACTGCAAAAACAAACACAGAACTATACAAATCCAAGGTGGTTTGCTATGGCTCAGTCTTATTGTCCAAGTTAATGATGCTGCCACGCTGCAGCTGCACATCCATGCTGGCTGGATCTCCAGCAGTGCTGTTTTGCATCTGTGGAGCTGACTCACCTTCCAGAGGGGTTTCCAAGGCTGCAAGGCCAGTGTCCTTCCTTGCCTGGGGAGGTGGAAGTGAAGCAAAAAACAGGGGGTGGGTGTCAGAGGGGTGCCTTAGTCACAGCTCTGATGGATGGAGAGGCGGGAGGGAAAGGGGGAAGAATGTTAAGAGAGGAGCACCGGGAACGGCAACCCCTCCCTCTTGTCCCTTCCCAGCAGCTCTACCATGCTTCTCATGGCTGTAGGATGAGCAAAGTAAAATGATGAGGACGGCGGCTGCTTTTCTGCCCAAGGCTTGCATGACCATGCTTGAAATCAGCCCTGCGTGCTGCACTTCATGCTTGGTTATAGCTTTGTGATTTTGTTTTAAGCAGATGTCCCAGCTTAAGACCTGATGGTGGCTGAAGTTCCCTGCATGGACCAGAGATAGCTAAGAAATCAATGTGTTAGTTTGGCAATAATGACTCTTACTGAGCAGCAACTAATAAAAGCTGTGCCTATTAACACATATTTGATGTTCGCATTCAATCGTATCTCCAAAGCCTGTTTGTTTAAGCAAGAGACAACTCAGTCACCATCATGCTGGTTTTACCAGTTACACTTTTTGGAAATCTTTCCTCTCCTGTTTCTTGGATCTACATCACCCATTTTCCTGCCTTGTCCCTGGCTTCGGTGCCCAACAGCAGAGCAGGAGAGGGAAGAGGAGCTGCAGTCAGAGCTCAGGACCCTGCTATGGCAGACAAGGACTCGGGACTTGCCTCATAGGACCTGGCTTCCCATTACTTTCAGTCTGTGTGCACATATTGCACCAACCTGTAGCTGCAAGTTCAACAACATCAGAGCAGTATAAGGCCAGCATCATGCTGCAATGAGTCAGACCATTGACATCCAGGTGAAAGTTTCAGAGCATCAAATACATGTTTCTTCTCCTGCAAGGGTTGCAGCTAAGAAAGGTTCTTCTGCATGAGATTTGGAGATGTGCTCCCCTCTGGTTCCCTGAAGAAAACCCCAAAGCAGAAAGCGAGACCAGCATTGCACTGCTATATTGGCTGATGGGTACAAAATCTTCTGACAAGTCGTTTGCTCGGCCCTGATTGGAAAATATCTTTAATTAAAACACCACATCAGAATCCTGAACCAATTTCATCCCAGCTCCGCTAAGTGCTTTGTACAAAACATTAACTCTAAAATCTCATTACACATTAGCAATCCCTGTGACAAACATAGATGATAATTTAGCTCTAATGCATTCTGGAGCAAGCCATTTTTAAGAGACACATGATATCAGCTTGCTAGGAGAAGGGGAAGAGTTGAATTTATCTGTCTCTTTATTTTTTAAACAAATGGCCCTAGCTGGTTCAGCAATGGGCTGTGCAAATCATTGTAGTGTGTAGATCTGACAGTACACAGCAGCTGCTTAGCCCAAATCTGGCACTTGAGCTTGGGCTGGGTTTTTGAAATCCCACCAGCAGTTCCGAGTTCCCACGTCTTTAAGCATTCAGAGAAGGAAAACAGGGTTGGGGAAGGTGGGGATGTTTGTTGATTTTAAAGGACAGTCGGGAGGGAGATATATCCAGAGACTGCAGGTCTTGCTCAGAAAGACAAGCAGAGACAGGGAAGAGGAACGAGAAGGTGGGACTGCCTGCCTACAGTCATTGCAGCTGGCTTCGGGGGCAAAAAGCGTGAGTGCAAAGAAGACACCACCTGCAGTGGTGGTGTGATCCCTAGCACTGGTGGAAATTTTGTGCCACTAAATATTGCACAACCCAGCCAGGACAACAGAGGACACTGCAGTGGGTAATATTTATATTAAGTACAAGAACTGTCTTAACAGCACTCCTAGGCCGGAGGAATGGCAGTGGAACTAATGTTATTTGCATTGTTTATTGTCAGAAAGATGTTAAATATCCCTTCTTCGATTAACAGCAACACCCTCAACGTTTCTCCAGTCTTGAAAATGACCTTTCTAAACTCCTCAGGCTGCACCTGGATCAATTTTTCTGTGTGCAAGTGAGCACGTGGGCATTTAACTTTGTGAAATGGGAAATTTATAGCTATTTACTACAGGATTATGAAGCATGTACATGATGGATATTATACAGGGATTTTAAAAACAGGCAAAACCCAACCAGCCTATCTTCCTCCACATTTCCTCCAAGTATCACCTACCAGATATGGTCATTTCCTTGAAATCTAGAGCTGGAATCATGAAGTCACTGAAATTTTCAGCAAAGGAAGGGCTTTTCCCTCATCTGCCACATTCTGGCTATGCTCAAAATCAGCCAGATTATTTCTGATGAAGTTTTTTTGGGGAGGTGGGAGGGGAAAGATCACCTGCATCCATTCTCGTCAGAGCTGAAACATATCCCTGTGGCTCTATGGATGCACGACGACTGTTGCATCTGAAGAGAAAAATGTGCAAATCAAAAAAATCTCCACTTTAATAATACATACCTCTCTCCTGTAAAAAATATGTGAAAACATGTACGCTTGCTCCAGCAGGGAACAAACCCCCTTAAACCTTGTTGCAAGATGGGTACAGTCTTCAACCAGCTTTTCTTTCAGTGGCAGCTGTGCTTTAACTCTGTCCCACAGAAGTCAAGAGATGTTTATCACCAACTTCAATGGGTGCCAAGGCATATTAGATCCACATGATTTTGAAACCTCTTTCCTGTACGGCAGAAGAAGGAAAATTACCACACTGGGATATAGAAAAAGGGCTTCATTTTTTCCTTGCAACTGAATTGTCATTCTGTGATTTTCCATATCTCCAGTCCTGGAGGTACCGCCTGGGAATGACAAAGCAATGCAGGTTTGTACGGGCAAAGGGGCTCTTCCAGCCCCCTCCCAGAGCTCTGCAGCGGGTGTGAAGTCCAGCAGTCTTCATAAAGAGATCTGCTAAATGCATGGCATTTTCCTTACAACTCCATTCCAAAACATCTAAAAACTACCACAGAGATCAGACAATGGAGCTCTGCTTGAGGTTCAGGGCAAAATGAGAAGCCCCATAGGAGGTTTTTGTGAAAAGGCAGTGCACTTTTCCATAGGGAGGCTGATGGCAGTCATATGGTGAGGGGTTGTCTGGTTACTGCAAGGCAAACAGCTCCTTGATTTTTACTGCTTAAGAATAGTAGCTCGGGGTTGCCTCCTCCTCTCTCTCTGTCTTAGTCTGCAGTGAAGACCAATGTCCCAAAATAATTCAGCTTCTTTAGAAGACCTTTCCTTGAAGGGTTCTGCTTTTCCACCCTGGCCACTCAATGGACCCACTGGTTCTCAGGAAAGCCTCTCTGATACATGCTTTCTGGTTAGCTACTCTTACCTCTTCAACTGCTAGCTCTTGCAAAGTTCAAAGGGGAAAGACAATTAAATTTTACCTTCTGTATATAACTTTTCTTCCTCTTAGCTTTGTTCTGATTGGATTTCTCTTTTCTGAAAAAGATAGAAGATGGGCTTAAATCAAGTATTGGACTTCATTATGTTGGGTTTTCCTCCTTGCTTACTGTTTATTGCTGCCAAAGCCTCTCTGCCTTACATTCAGATTAGATCACTTGGAGCGTTTCTGGTGAGCCCACAGATCTTCATTTCTTCAACTTACAATAAAGCTTTCATTATTTACTTTCTTTCTTCTAGAGGATCTGTCTTCCAAACCACCCTGTCATACTGCCAGGTTTCAGCATGATTTCCCACCCTCTCCCCTTGCCACACTTGTCTCAGATACTGAATGCTTTTATCATGCACTTTAAAGGATCTTATTTAGTAAAGCTTCCAGTAACGAATAGCATGATGTGAAGGTTCCTCTACTGCTGTAACTGCACTGCATCTAAATAGGTAGCTGTGCTGTTCTGTCCATGGAGCTGAAACCAGTGCACCATGTTTCAAACACGGTTCAGTCAAAAAACATTGCATGTTGCCCATAGGAGGGGTGGGGAGTAATGTGAGCTGACACTCCTCCTCTGCATGGCCTTTGGCTAACGCTAAGTCATGTCTGCTGGCTCTGTACAAGTGAGTCCATTTTGGAGGGGACCCCAGCTTGATAAACACTGCAGGGTGGGAACAGGAGCTGTTCTTAAATTTCTGTTTGGCAGTGACGATCAGCATTAAGTGATTCTTCATTAGTCGTGTGAAGAACTGGACAATGATGTTGCTTTATTTTACAGCCTTCTGCCTCAGTTGCAACTTCATATCCTGACCTTGATCCATATAATTCCAGTCATAACATTGTCCTTCTGAAGTATATCTCATAAAAAAGTCATTAAGGTCTTTGATCGCTCTTGATGTGCTTCACAGCTCTGCCTACATCCCTTTACAGCTGCGTATCACACCTGCCCAGGACCTCACCGTTCTTGTTCAAAGGCAGAAAGTCAGACAAGGTAGCTTAAAAAAAAAAAAGGAAAAGGTTCAACTTGCCCCACTCCTTAGTTCAGCTTATCCTTGTGGAAAGTCACTGCCTGTATACTGTGGGCCAATAGCATGTTCACAAGTTGAAGCTTGTGTTCACATCAAGAGGAATTTACTTCCCAACACTGCTCCAGCAAAAAGCATAAGCTTCACTTTCTGTGGAACACATCGCATTGCTCCAAAAATAGTCTGATATTTCTTCAGCCTGTTTCAGAACAACTGAGCTACCTGTTGGAGAGAAAAGCTACAGGCAGGAGGCATGGTGGAGCAACGCTAAAGACAAACTAGCTCCTGAGAAGCAGCACGGTGCAGGAAGGGACAGGAGAAAATTAGGATGGGAGGCCTGAGGACTGCAAAGAAATGGGCACAGTGAAGGACAAAGGAGAACCATGGACAGCCCTTGAATTTGCTCTCAAAACCGTGGACCACATATGTCTGGGTGTGAATCAATTAGATGGGCTGGCCAAATACAAATAAGGCTGCATTTATGAGAGGTGAGGTAAGTCTAAACTGGCAATGACACTGCAATGATTAGACAATGACTATTTCAGACCTCCAGCTCTTCATGCTGCAGACTGTGGTTCACCTGCAGTCTGCTTGTGGTGACAGGAAGGCTCCTCAGCAGTCTTTCTGCCTTCTCCTAGCAAGGGCCTCAATGCTGCTTGTTCAGCTTTCATAGACTTTTTCTCTGGGGGGTGCCCATGCCATGGCCCGCCCCGTTAGGCTGCAGCTTCTCCACTTGGCTGGTGCCTGGGGAAGGGAAGCAGGAGGCAGAGGCCCATCACAGACTGCTGGAACAGGGGCTGCCCTCTGCCCTGGGCCAGCCGCCCTGGCAGCCTCTTCCCTCCCATTGCATGAACAAGACATGAATGCATCAGTCTTTACAGGGTAACAAATGCCAAGGTGGAAAACATCCCCTTGGGACTTCTGCACTTGGTTCTTCTCTCTCCCCCTTTGCTTGATCAGATGCTGTTCTCTGCCAGCAAGATTTCTGGAAGGAGTTCATGATAGGACACCCAGAAGTGCTGCTGGAAGCAGCTGGGAAGCAAGACACAGGAGGTGGGAGGACTGTATCTGTTCTCACGCAGATCATTGCCCTCCCTTCAGGAGGGGTCTGTGGGGGTCATTTTCCAACTCTGCAGCCCTTGCAATTTCTATGGCATCCCCTGGATATCTGCTGTTGCTGGTTGTGCTACAGGGAGGAAATTCCCTACCCCATCACACCGGCTGTATCTGTCCCAAGGAGTGGCTGTCCCAGCTTGTGGTGGTCTCGTTGTCCTTTTCAGTAACCTGCATTCACAGGCTGTCTATAAATCTACCACCCATGCCTGGTGACATCAGAGCTCTCCCAGAAAAGCCCCTTACCATGGTCTTTCCACCTGATGTTGACCCTGTAAGGGAGATTGGGATAAAAGCAAGCTGTGCCATGCGCTCTGCTGTAGGCAAGGCATCCCAGGGCACAGAGTGCAGCCATCTCTGGCGAGCAGCTAGGCTGGCTGGCAGGAGAGCAACTGGGGTGGTCCACTGGCCATGCAGGCAAGTCCTGTAAGGGTTTTGCTCCAGCATCATCGTACGCAGCAGAGTAAAGGGCACAGCCATGACCACCCAACAAATGCAGATCAACTGCATCAGCTGAGGGGGGTGACAAACAGGAGAAGGAACAGGGTGCGCAGCAGCTCCTGGTGGGATCAGAAGCAGTGTTGCTTTCACACAGGTTTTTCTTAGGATAAAGGCTCCTCTGATGTTTCATGACTATCAAAGGCTTTGCAATTCACAGGAATTTCTAGGAAGGCAGAAGTTCATCTGAAATGAGAGAAAGATTATATTTTCCCTCCCACCATACTTCCAGCTTCCCAAGAATTTTCCTTTGAAGACTCCACTGCTCCAAGAAATGCCCTTCTGATGTTTTTTTAAGTCTTTTCCCATACAGGATCACCATTGCACAGCACAAGCAAATGGTAGAGGTTCAGAAAGCAAAGTATGGGGATGAGAAATGAGGCTGTTGGTGAGCTTTGGCTTCCCAACAAAACCAAACCACGCCACCATGCAGTAGCATGGTTAGGAGGCAAGTATACCAGGTATCCAATATTGGGGAGAGAGTGGGTGCTTTGCAAGGGGCAAGTTTGACCAAGCAGTGCCTTACTGTCTCATTGCTGACTACAGCAAGAATACAGATTTGGGCTAAGGGAGAAATTCCATTTTTTCCAACTTTTTTCTCATGCCTGGGTCCAGGCAACTCTCCTCTGGGAAAGAAAGCACGCACAAACTGCCTGTAGCGAGGAGGAAGGGAGAACAGTCTCATGGCAAGGCATTTTGCTTTCCATACCCTGGAAGGGCGCTCCTCTTAACAGGTCTGCTCTGATATCTGGCCACCAGGGAATAGATAAGCATGGGGCAGACTGCAGAAACTGAGATGAAACTGCTCCTTTCCCTCTGATAAGAGGGAGCTGGTGTTGAACCTATTACTCAGATTATGGTGGATCTGAATTCGTTTCCCCTTGGGCAGCAGCTACAGAGGCAGAGCAGTTGGATTAAGTTTCACTTTCCCATGTAAAATGACTTAACTGGGTAGATAAAACTTAATATATTTGTGAAGCCTCATGTGTTTTCCCGAGACTTGATCTCAATAATGTCTTATGAATGCTTTGCTGATTGTTTAATGAATTATTTTTCTCCCTCTCAGGCTGTTAATAATAAATTTTAAGTAGAAAGAATGCAGACTACTTGAAATAATTCCTCTAATATGAGTTCAGCTGCAGAACTCACACTGTTTGCTTCCCGCTACCTCTGAGCAAGTGCTTTTTGATGAGGATTTTGGGACAGAGGAGTTCCTCCTGTTCTTGCAAGGTAGGAAACCCCCGGGGACCTGAAGGGCAGTGAGTGAGCTGCGTTGGGGAAGATCAGCTTTACAAATACATGAGGCTTCGGGTGAAACCAGCTAGCTTTGTGTGCACACTGTTGCATACCTTCCAGATGGACTTCCACACTGCAAAGCAGAGGCAGGAGGGACAGAAAAGTTTCAGAGACAGAAGAGGAGGGGTAGACCAGTTTCTAGGCTGTGGGACAGGACTAGGATCTCGTTGCCCACCTTACCTGCCACAGGCTTTGAGAGAGGTTCAGCACAAGTCACATTCCCCTCACATAGGTTTTGCTGTCTGAAGGGCTTGTGTCCAGCCAAGCCAACTACATGGGAAGCCCGAGCAGGTAACAGAGGAGGGGAACAATTCCCCAGTTTTCCCTTTCTGCATTAGACTTTTCTCCTAACCTAGGATGCACTGCCCTCAGAGCTGCCCATGTCCTGCAGCTGACAGGGCAGGGAGCCCAGCTGAGAAGCCCAGACCAGGGCTAAAGTCAGGCGTCCCACTGCTGTGCCAACACCACCCACCTACATAGGAGGGTGGATGAGTGTCTATTAAAAGCTCTTAACTATAAGAGGGGGCTTTTTTAAATAGCTGTGAGCTATAAGAGCTTGAAGTTCTTAACACCTGAACCTGTTTTCAGTATAACCCACAGATTATGAAAGTCTGTCCCTTAGCACTGTTCACCATGGAGGTTTCATGGATCATTTCACTTGCAGGGTTAAAATAACAGCTCACACTATACCCGTAAGCATGTAAACAGATCAGACTCAGCTACCCCAGCTACTCTCAGCAGCACTATGCTCATGGTGGGAGAAAAAACCAGCATTAGAAGAGAAGAGAGAACCAGGAGAGTAAATGAACAATGGCATGAAAGACACGGAGTGCTAGAATGTCAGCTGTGTTTATAAACTTCCATTATTAGCCTTCACCTTCATCCTCGCCTTTTCCAAATCAAAGTGCTTTCACTTTAAATAGTGCCATGCACCCAGGGGATGCTGCTGAAAACATCCAGTGGTGCAGTTTTCTGCATGCAGTCAAGCCAGCCCATGCTTTGCATTCAAACCAGAGGCAAATAGCTTTCATAATCCCCGAGACAACAATACCACAGGTGGAGCTGAAAGGCAAGTGAGGACATTGAAGACATCATACACAGGGGAATGGAAGGTGGCAGAGCGCCCTTTGAAGTGGTAAGATGGGCACTGTCCTGCCCTTCAGTGTAGGCACAGTGGAGAGCAGGGAGGACAGAGGGGGCTGGTGTACTTCATGCTGTCCCCAGGAACATGAACTTCCCAAAGAGAAAATCCCATGTGCTTCTCTGCCCAGTTGCTGCACACCAGCCCAACCAGCTCTAGCTCACCAGGTTTGTGTGCACAAGCCAATACTGATCTGCAACTGAAATCCTGATGGTGAGGGCTAAGAAAGGGTTATTCAAACAAAAAAACAATTCTGCAGCTTTAGAGGGAAATGCCAGATACAGAAAAACCATGCAAAGCTTCCTAATTACTCACACTGAGTGTCTGGGCATATGTACATAGTACAAGTGCATTTCTTCCATTAGTAAGGTTTGCATTAAACCCACTGTTCCAAGGTCTCCTGGGACGACAAAAGGTGGCCCTGAGGCACACCAAGGCTGCAGGTTAACTTGCAGTCTGAAGAGAAAAAGCATGAGATGGGCAGGTCAGTGCTTTTGGTATTGCTCATTAGAGTGACTCACAGCTTAGTTACAAAGCCACACAGATGAGGATTATTCACTGCCCCTTTCAGCTGATCAGAGCTCATCTCTTTCCAAACCAGACTTAGCAATTGTCACCTTTGCAAGCTAAGGGAGGGATGCACCTGCAGCTGGACTCATTACCATCATTTAGACACATATAAATCATCCTGTGGCGAGACACCACAGTGCTGCAGAAAGGGTGCTCTAGCTTCAGTGCCCCGTCTGCTCTCTCTATGGCTCCCCCAGCACAGCCTGGCTGGTGGCACATCAGCTTTCCACTGCACAGGGCAAGGGGCTCCCACTCCCTGCACAGGGCACAGTCAAGCTACAGCTGGTCCCCAGGTCAGAGGCTGCCAGGATTTAAGCCACTAAATAAAGTTGTTTTACAGCTGTCAATTGTGTGAGCCAAGCTGTGGGTCAGCCTTTCTCACAGGACCCAGAAGTCACCAAGGTCATTTCAGGACAAAAAAAAAAAAACAAACCCAAAAAACCAAACAACTCCAAGAAAAGTGTGAAGGAAAGAAAAATAATGAAGAACAAGTCTGGGCAGCTAGAAAGCAGAAGCAAGAGGCAAGCATTGGAAAAATACAGATGACACCAGAAGTCTGAAAAGTGGTGGCTGGCAGACACTTATGCCCTTAAAGAAGTGTAGGCACCTGACTGCAGAGTGAAACCAAGGGTGGTGTAGGTATCTTTGTGCCTTTAAAACTCAGGGTGTGGATTCCTCTCAGGCTGGCACTTGTTCCTCAAAAATGGCATGGACTAACTGGGGACTGAACAGCACAGCCCCAGAAATGTCCTTCTGTCTCATCCCAGTAATTATAAAGTGGGATATTACAAATACCTGAGGTATCCCCATTCCTTTTTTTCTGCTCTGATAATGAATGTTTTGACTTTAGCTAGTTTCCACCACCTCCTTAGCTATATGAAAACACCATTTTAATAGTACTGATTTTGGTGCTGCATTGCTGACTCCTGCACTTGGGCAAAATTGTTCCAGAAATCAGAAGCCACTTGTAGGTCAACATTTAATAACCTTGTATTAAACTGTGTGGTCATTATTGCCCTTGTGTTACACTATGCTCTTGGCAATCACTAGAAGCTCACTTGTAAAAATACCTACTCATGTCTATACTTTCATCATGCTGGCTTACTAAAATAGCTCCCGTATGGCAAACGCTTTCCCATGATGAGTTCTCTTTCTACAGCTGTATTGCTTGTCCAGCTGCTTCCCCTTTGGTTGTCAGACCCACATGGCACCAAACCCCTGACCTCTCCTTTGTTTGGCAGGGAGCTGGGAAACATTTCTATATTTCTCCATAATGGTTATTTTAGTATTTGGGATGTTAAAGAAGAGGTAGAGAAAGGAAAAGAGTTTACTGCCAAAAATATATGCCCTGGTTCTTAAAATCCTTAATGTTGCAGGCATTAATTTAGCCTCTAATTATTAGGGAGATGGCTAAGATAACCCTATAACTAACAAGCGCTACAGCTGCTTGGTTGAAAGATCTTTGGGTCTTCCTGTAACAAATCACAATAAAACATCTGGTGGCTGGAGTCATAGCTTATTTACAAGGATGCCTTAAGCAAAGTCAGTAGGAGAGGAGGGAAAATACATCCGACCAGAAATTGTATTTAATCTGTGGAGGAGCAGGTGATGTCTTAGGAGATCCAAGAATACTGGTTTTACAGTTATGAAAATAACACTAAACACTGTAGGTCTGCATTCAGGCCACCAAATGACAAATCTTGTGAAGCAAACAGGTGGGGCTGATTTTAATGCAAGGAGGAAGCACCTCTGAAGTTATCCTTTTTCTTTGCAAAAAGGTTCTTGCAGCAGGCAGGGATCAAGTAATTACTTTGCCCCCATTCACAAGATATCTCAGAATAGTAACAGACCACACACCCAGGAGATGATTAAAGTCAGGGGTCAGGAACACAGAAAAGCTTGTGATACAGAAGAGAAGATTTGCATGGCTATTAATATTTCATGACTTACCAGCCATGTGGTTCAGAACAAGCGTCTGCACAATAAAGTAGAACTGTCTGCCATCAGGTTGCACATTTCAAGACATACCTGAGTCATAAAGGTATTATTTACGTGCCTTTACTTATGAACAAAATGCAGCCCCCTCTGGATCCCTGTACCTATCACACAGGGAGCTGGAACACCTGTCTGAGGCTTATTGGGATTTAAGTGGGGTCTCTGCCCTCAGCTAGACCTCTGCACAGAGTGAGCTTCAGCCTAAAAGCAAAGCGTAAGTGGTATTTTTTGTCCTGAGGCCTATTGGATCCAGTACAAAGGAAAAGAGCTACTACACTGTTGGTACATCTCTTCAGCCATTATTCCAACTCATGAAACACAAGTGCTATACGTATGCAAGTGTATAGGTAGCAGTGCAGACAGAAAGCCTTGTATTCTCTGCCATTATTCCCATTATAGGCATCAAAGCTGGTAACTAAATTTTTGGGGAAAAAACCCTCCATAAATGGCTACTTTTCTCCCAGCAAAAGAGCAAGACATGTCAGGGATTAAGCAGAAGTATTTTTGTCCCAGGATTTTGTCAACTATGCTTCATGAGATTTTATTCTGAGCAAACAGTTTACTGTGGCAGCAAAAGCAGGTTCTTTCCTCACACGCATTCAAAGCCAGGAATTTTCCCTGCCTGCACATGCCTGTATGTGGCTGGAATAAGCAAGCCGAGCAGAGCAGTTTGGCTGACTCGACAGCACAACCAGACTCTTCTGTTGCCGCCAGCCACTGGTGTAACCCTTTCCCAACCTGCCATCAGCGATGAGGCTCTTGACTCAAAAGGAAAGTTGAGAGCCAGAGTGACATTGCTAAATCATCCGAAGGAGCCCCTCAGAGGAACAGGCATGTTAGCATTGCTCATCAGAGCTGCTACTACTGTCATTCTCAGTGCTCTGTGTGCATATGAAGAAAAAGGTGAGGGAAAATGAGGACTTGTGGGAAGGAAAAAACAAGGTGGGGGAAGCAGCACACCACCAGAATTGCACCCAGGCTTTTACTGACAAGAAATATAAGTCCTTGCCCAGAGAATTTATAGCTGAAATGAGTTTAATAGCACAGGGCCTGATGGCCCCGTCTGTGTGCGTTGTAAATTACTCACATGAGCAGCCCCACCGACTCCGTCTGAAGGATTCTTCGACGTGCACAATCTGGCTCACAGTGATTAGTGACAGCAAACTGCAAGGCGAAAAGGGATGATAGGAGAAATTGCTCAAAGGCAACATTATTTACTGCTTCTCTCCCTCCTAAAAAAGTCAGAAGTTTGACTATTTCATTCATTGGTTTAGCTTTTGTTTTAAACCAGGCACTTGCCAGAGTGGAAATCATTTATTTCAAGGTTCCCTCACACAGGGAAGTGTGAAGACAATCCAGAGCAGGTGAAAGTCCTACTCCATTAATCTAATTTATTATTATCACTGTGATGTACATGACAACTAATAAAATGCAGCTGTTTACTTTGCCAAGATAAAATCTTAGAAGTGTCTTGACTGAGGAGCTAAACCCCCTGCTCTCCACCTTCCACCATACGGAGGCTGGCCAAAAGCATATGGTTGCCAGCTGACTTGTGGCTGGGTGTAACCGAAGATAAATCAGCTAATACTGGGCTTTGCTGGGACTAGTGTATGGCTGATGAGGTGATTCTGTTTTACACCCACCTGCTAATGCTGGCTCTTGCTTGAGAAACCCAAAGCTCTGAATCTTGCAAGCAGCATTTATCTCTTTCCTTCAGAAGCAAGTAGAAAGCCTAATGCAAAACTGGCATCCCAAATGCAACCATTTACAGCTACAAGCCTGAGGCTGCAAACATTGTTGTTCTTGCATAAAACTTAATTATTTTAAGGCATTTCAGTTTCAAAAATCGTATGGTAGCCTGAGAGCTGAACAATCAGAACTTCACGTGATTGCAGATGAACTCTGGTCTTGTGTGCTAACTTTTGTGTCAAGGAAGAGGCATACTAACAAAACAATAGGCAACATCCAACACCCGGATGCAGATTAAAAAAAAAGCTATCAAATTTTTAAGTTCAGCTCTGAAATGGAGATGGTCTATGTTGCAAGTATCCACTCCTACATGCAATAACACTCACACGCCTTGGCTTAACAGTAATGCAGAATGCTGCCTCATTGTATCCTTTTGGCTTAACAGTAATGCAGAATGCTGCCTCATTGTATCCTTTTCCAGACCCTTAAATTTTCCGTGCATTATGATTGATCTAGATTTGTAAAGGGCATTCCTGAATTGTAACAGTATTAGGATTGCTATAGTCGAAAGCTCAAAGGCTGTTCAGCCTTAGCACATGAAGATCAGTGAGACTATCTGTGTGCTGGACATTTCACCAGGCTCTGTGAACACCAAAGAGCTCTCGGAGCAGATAGGCATTTTCCCAATAGGCAGCAGAAAATTTAGACAACCTTGGTATTTTGCCAGCTGATGATACCAAAAATCCAACAGGTAAAAAGTGGTGTGTTAGATACTCTAATACCATCATCATGCCTGCCTCCCACATTGTACCAGGAAATTCTGACTTCCACCAAGGAAATTTGCAATACAATCCTGTCTCGCCTGTCCTCCTGGGTCCCAAGCGCAATCAGCACCCCCTGCTTCTACATTCCACCTGCGAAGGGACAAAACAGCGCTGCTCCCTGCAGCTGCATCTCTATCCCTTCGCCTCTCCTCGGACTTGCCGACTGTGAAAAGCTGCAATGCAGCTCAGTCCATCCACAGTGAGCCTGCAGGACAAAGAAAGTTAAGAACACAAATCAAATCAAAGCAAGAGGCAGCCACCTCTGGCACTGCTGGTACCCACCGAATTAATATGGTCCGAGACTAGGACTCATGGCCTACACAAGATCATGCAATCTTTTTATATCATGGATTTGACTAAGAAAGAAGTCAAAGGCATTTTGTTTTCCTTACATGCTGTATCTTTGAGTACATTCAAGATCATAAGACACTTGGACACTGTGATGATACTAGAGAGTGCTCAGCATTGTACTGTGTGAGCACTCCACGGCCTTAAATGCAGCTGCCCACAGCTGACACACTGCTGGGGTACCCCAATTAACCCCACTGCACTGATGGGGAACTGAAGTACAAGGATTCAGAACAAGAGCGACAAAGGTACTTGAGTGAAACAGTCCTGAGCTTCATTATGGGTAGCTGGAGAATGGAAAAGGCTAAGTTACAGCCAGACATGCCGCACACATGAAAATGGGGAAAAAGACATACCCAGGCAGCGGAGCTGCTAAGCTAGTTACTACAGCTGTGGTTGAAAGGTAGGGATTTATTGACCAGTACTTTCCCCCTCTGCACTCAAGCGGGCACGTTCTCTCTGGGTACCAGGCCATTTTCTTTTTTTGTTGATGTTGTTGCTAAAAACAGACAAAAGAAGATAAGGTGATGGTGGTTTCTTTTATGAAATAACATGAAGGGACTTTTCTGATTAAAACCTAGGTAAGCACACCTCTTATTTCAACACCTGAACAAGGCCTCATTCCCATCGCATGTCACTTTTTTGTGGATTTGGCTGCAAGGGTCTTGCCCAAGATTGTACTAACCATCAGCAATGAAAGAAGCATCTCAAACCCAGGTGTTCCAAGTGTTAGATTTGTGCCCTCACCATTGAGACATTCCTCTTCTATCTGCTTGGACAGAGTCATACATTTAAAACAGACTTTCTAAACATCATCACACCTGCACATCCTGGTTTAGACCCGATGTCTTGCTTGCAGTCTTTCTACACAGAGAACGAACTGTGCCACCTGCCCATCCTAATGAAGGGAGGATTTGTCTACGAAATGTAGGACAGGGCAGAAGGGGGCGGGGTGGGACCTTAGAAGAAAAGAACATGACATTCAAATTAGGCTGAAGAACAACAACAGACAAACTGACAAGTTTGCTTCAGATACCGGGGAGATATGGCAAACCAGCTCTTCGAGGATTGAGATAATTTCAGTTTTCTTCACTTAACATTCCAGCCCACAGTCTCTGATGAACTTCTTGTCAACATAGCATGGGCTTCTTGACAATGCTGCTCTTGTTTAGGTTTGTCTCCTCCTCCTAACTCCTATAAAGTCCAAAGTGATTTTATTCATCTGTTCAGGACAGGATTCAAAGCTCTGACATTATTGTTATTCTTTATCTTCTTTCAGTCCAGATGAGTATACATTTCCTATTTTCTCTCAGAAACAAAGCTGAAGATCTGCTTCATTCATTGCCTTTCAGGGAAAGAATCAAAATTGTCTCATCACTAAGGTTATATGGGAAAAGTCACAAGATACCAGGCAAGTAATAGCCTTGTGGCCCCCTTTGCAGTACTGGATCCAGGCTCCGTGAAATGATCCAGAGATTTACTAGAACAGTATGCAAGTAGAGGTCTTCAGATTGCACCCATGTTAAAAATAAGACATGGATTTTGTCATGGCAATTAACATGAAAAAATATCTCAGAATTAGGATCGGATTTTTAAACATTTGGAGATTTGGAGGTAGGCTAACAAATAAATACGCTCCCTGCATCACAATTTTGCCATGTATTACCTAACACCCGAGGCCAAGACCTTAAAAGCTTCCTTTGAAAAAGGCTGTGCTTCATGAAAAGGCATATGTACATAGGAGCGATTTGCAGTATCTTGTCATTTCACTACCTCTGAACTGTAGAATGTACATCTTGGTCCCACGAAAACCACCTTGTCTGGAAATCATAGTTGGAAGCGTACACAACTAACAAGATAAATATTACAGGACTAATACACTGTGTATAGTTAATGCACATAATAGTGAGACTCCAAAATAGTGATCCTGGTATCTTTAGCATCTATTAACATGCTTTGCATAATATTCTTGCTCACTCAACCTGCCTTTTTACTGTAGTAAGTTCAATTAAAAAAAAAATAATCCCTTTTGAACACTGCCCAACAAGGCAAAGACCGATGTCTTTCATATTAAAAACATGTGGATGCAGGAGATGGGGTTTCATGTTCGCAAGTTAATAGACTATGAAAGCAAACCAGAAGTAACACCGAGGCAATTGCTTGCTAAATGAGTAACCTACGGCAAAAGAACTGGGATCTTCCTAGCTTCAGGCAGCAGAAGTACCACCTGTTTCAGAAAGGCCACCCTTAGTGCACTGAAAATCCACAGCATCCATTCTGAAAAGATCCCACTGACAAAAGTAACTTCTTTGCTTAGCCTTTCGTCTTAAGGAGTTCACAAATATATAAAACATAGAGAAAGCACCTTCTTCATGATGAGCTGCTGAACTGATGCAGTGTGGAGAGGTATGCTGTCATTTGGTGGTCCTTCCCTTGAACTTCACTTCTGTGTTTATCCAGTTTACTACTAGAAATAGTCAACTTTGTTGCTGAAGATGAAAACACTTTGAAAAATGCAGTGACAGAAATTAAAAAAGGCAAATATATGCTATGCAGTTTTTTAACAAAGTCTTTGAAGTGTATATTTTGGGGAGTTACCAGTTATTTGCTGTTGATAACTTTTAGAAGAGTTCAACTCAACAGGAACCAGCTGTTACTTGTCTTTTTGTAACTGTTTGAGAACTTGATATGGATACTGAGAAAAGAATTGGATACCGTCTCTTTCTACTTGTGTTGGTAGACCCAAATTATCAGAGTCAAAGGCATTTCAGACACTGCATTTTGCACTCTTTGGTATGTGTGCCTCTCATTATTTTGACACAGATAATGGTTAAGTTTGCATTTCCTCAAGGGAACGACAGTAACTGTAGTAAGAACATTCAGGAGACACTTGGTAACATTGGGTCATTCTCCATAAACATACCAAAACACCTATGTAGAAAGCGTCAGCAGAACAGTAGTAAAGTCTGTTGATAGAAATTTTCCAGTCATTAAATTCCACACCTAATCCGTAGACCAATAAATGCAATGAACGTGATCATAAACAAGTTATTACTGACTTGGTGCAAGCGATAAGAAAGATCATCACAATTCTGGTTTCAAGGGATGGAGACAGATGAAGGAGGGGCTTGGCACACCGCAGCCAGACAGCACAGAAGGTGAGGCTGTGCCCACACCTCGAGCCAGGACCGCAGCACACAGCATACCCGCGTTGGCATCTGCAGTAGCAGCCCTCGACCTCTTTGCTGTTTTACCTCCTTGGGTGGCACACGCAGAACAGCATGCCTATATTCTATGAGCTACAGAGATTAAAGCTGGCTCGGGTATGACTAATGTCTGAGATTCAATATGGAAGCTATCTTTGAATGCTAATTATGCCAAATCTTCCTTCCTTCCTGGAAGAGTGCAGAAGCATACCTAAATGCTGGTATTTAGCCTCCTCTCCCTTATTCTACCAAACTCTTAAAGATGCCATGTTTAACCTTATATATTGTACACTTACTTCTGAAGCAAACAGGTTTTTATTTAACCAGTATAAAGAAATTGTCTTAAACTGTAACCAGGTATCATCACATAAATATTAATGAAAATATTAAAACGCTATAATCTATTTCTTCTTCAAAGGGTGTTTCTCAGTGTATTCATACTAGGTAGGGTGGCAGACTTATCATAGTTTTCTATAGTAATCAGAACCTCCTCCCCAAACCAGTACTTTAGCTTTACTACAAAGTAGTACTACCTTTCCTTATTTGCTCTAAACAATTGTAACAACAATGCTTACAGAAGTATAATAAAATGGAAATCACTTGGTCATCTTTAAGAAATTTATAGAATCGGTGCATCCACAAATCTGTTTGAAATGTGTATTGCATGTTTACAATATGTAATGCATACTTGCTTCATTTACAGTTACAAACAACAGCATATGCAATAAAAAACTGTTAAGCAAAAAATACCTTGGCAATCAGATGACCATGAAAATTTAAGCCTCTTCAGCAATTAACATCTTTTGTAACACTGCTAAAAGCATTAATGAAAATTGAAGTGTGAAAAATGTACATTCTTTATTCTGCTGTTTAGATACAGAATAAAATTTAACTTTTCAGAAAATAAAACTATAGCTACAGCTTTGAGAGCTGTCGGTTTGCTTTTGAGGATAAAGTACATGCACTTTTTCCAGTTACTTTATTGCACATAATGTACAGTCATAAATGGTGTTTTATTTACATGTGTTTTGGCAACGTCCATGTTTGTTTTTCCCCTCAGAATACATTATTTCGCACAAACAAAACCTTAAATGTTTCACACAAACTGCCATAATACAAGTCAAAGCATATGTGTATATAAGTTGTTTTGTTGTTGCTGTTTTTCCAATTAATTCTTCTAAAGATTTTCAGATCTCAGTTAAATCTGTGCCTTGGGAGTCAGATTCCTCCCGGTTAGTCTGCTGTCAAAGACAGACATCCCAAGTGCTGGCACCAAGAAATTAGCACTGCAACCTGCTGTGCCTAACACCCACCTCCTATGCAGAACCACACCACCTGCAATTAGTGCGCAGGCACATAGAAGGAAGAGCACTGTACTTTCGTTAACCAGTTTGATTCAACATTGATTACCACGTGTTAATGTTATGGTTCACGTGTTATTTGGACAGTATTCCATTAATAGTGTTTTTAAGAAAAATATATCAAAATATTAAAAACAGAACAGAAATTCCAGTAACAATTATGTACTTTCAACCCTAGGAATGTGTTACCCAGATCCCATTCTGTACAACGTGCTATTTACGATGACTGCTATTTTTACCCAGACACAAAGAATTAAGTTTTGTATACTCATGCTTGCCCCAAGTTAAAGTAATTTCTGAATGGATGGCAACACACTTCAATGTTTCATTGCATTTTCAGGGCAGAAAATGTTGTAGTGGTCCCCCCTCAAAGAGTACAATTTGGGAATAAACCATTCATTACATGCAGATTCTGGACATACTTTTTAAAGGTATGTTCAAATAAAGTGTCAATATGGTCTGTATACACTGAACGTATGTTCATTAAAAACATTTGAAAGATGGCCTTGAAGACTTATTACGAAATATATTCTGGATTGACAACATAAAAAGAAAATATTCTTGGAGAAACCGGATTTGTTGCACTTTGATAGAACCGTTCACTTTTAAGTGAACAGCATTGGTCAGATTCTACTTTGAAAGGCTCTATGATGTTTTTGTTTATTTTCTGACCTAATAATACATAGATTTACCCTAAGATAAATCCCACTACATTGGATGGAACAGCAACTCTCCAATTGACTTGAATGTATGATCTTTCAAATGTTAGGACAATTTAACCCCAGAATAATAATAAAGAAAAAGAACAACCTAGCTTCAGTGATGTAGCAACACTGAACTCCTCCTCAAATCCAGTTTTAAAAATAGCTTGTTTCTTTCCTATAAGTAGGCAAAGAATAAAGTAGTTAAATTTTCAGACAGGGACTCAGACAAATTTCAGAAATGCATTTGTAGTTGACAATAATTACGATAAAATTTTTAGTTTTCCTTTTTTTGCTGTCCTTCAGCTTCAAAGTACCTCAAAAATTAGAGCAACTTTCACTACTGCATGTAACGAAGAATGAGATGAAAATGCACTGTGGAAAAAGTACGACAGTAGTTCAATACCTAGTAAAAATACAAAATAGTAAAATATTACAGAAAAGCAGTAGTTCTGGGAATAGAAGTACTATGCAGCATCAATCACTAATCTTTTGTCTCCTCTGGATAGTTTCAGCTACACCAGAGAGAGTATTTTACCAAGTTTAAATATACCTCTGATAAAATGCTTTAGGAATATAAATTATTGGCTATGAAATGACATTTGTGCCATTATCCAATCTAAAAGTCCTGATGTTATCTCTTGTAAATGCCTAATAACTTTTTTATCATCTGCCTGTGGTTGAATTTTAGCATAGCAACAATTCATGATCTCTTAAATTACAAAAGATTTCTGTACAAGTGAAACTATTCTAAACGCATAGATATTTCAGCTGTACCTATTCACATTTGTAAAACAAAGAGCTACGTGCCATTAGAAAACGAACATCTTCATCAGAGCTATTTTTCTCCATAAAATAAAGATGCATTCTATTTTAATTACTACCAATACTGTGAGAATTTTTAAAAATTATAATTTTTATATCATATGGATTTCAAGATATGTACTTTGAAACATCATAAATTAAAGAAGGCATTTGAATAGATGCAAAGACTCCTCATCTGAATTTTTACTATCTACAGGAAAAAACTGGGCTTTCACAAAAACACTGTTGATATCTGAAGCGTTATCTACATTGAGGATCTCCCTCAACATTAGCTGTAATTACTGTCCACTGAAGATTACCAGTCTAGGAAGACAACCCCAGATATGTAAAGGAGCCTCAGAGAGCAGAAGCTTTAAGAAAGAAAAACACTTCTGTAAAAATATTTGCATAGATGTACATACAAAACAGCATTTTCACCATTTCAGTTCCCTGCGTTCATGTTGCTACAGTCATCCACAGGGATAAAGATCATATCAAGGCCGCCCTGCAACTTTAAATGGCCATTGCTTGGTAATTTAGTGAAAGGTGTATTTTTGTACTTTCTGCAGTCATTAGGAAATGATCCAGTTTGACCTTTGGCTTTACAGAAATTGTACTTCCCTGAGCTAAGCAATACTGATAGACTATAGCAGAATTTTTTAAAAAAGTAACTTAAAAACAGGGTGGGCATGAAGAAAATAAGGCACTTTTGGCAAGGCAAACCCCCGGATTTCATATTTCGATGTATGGTAATTCTATCTCAAGTACTTTGTGCTTACAAAGGTCACATGATGCAACAGTCAATCAGGTGCCAAAACAGATCACAAGTCACCTCTGAATGGTTCAACAAAGAATCAAACTGGTTTCTGTACACTCACGATTTACCAATACACTGGCATCTTTGCTCTTTTGCTGTGAGCTGACAGTAATTATTTTAGAGAAGGAAAAAGAAAGTGTGGAATTAGTAATGCAGATGCTGAAAGGCAAGTGGCAAGACTCTACGAGAAGAATGCCTCAAAAAATGCTACTTTGTTCCCATTTCTACTGGCACCTATTCCCCAAGGTAAAAGGCCAGAATGACCAAAGCCAACTTAATAGTAGTGTGCAGAATGTCAGCCGACAAACAACATAAAAACAAGTCACGTTGTGTTATCTGTGGTCACGTTCTTCAGGGTTAGTCCAGTAACTCAAGACTTTACATTCTTCCGTCTTTATTTGTTTATTTTAATTAAACATGTAATGGTTAATAAACAGACATAGTCCGGAGTTAGTAGGTTGGTATTATAACATTTATTAAAATAATGCTATGGGTTAATAGAAACAGCAAAGAACCAAAGAATTAAAATGCAAGCTATGAAAAAACCCAACTAAAACCCAAATGTCTAATGTATTCATCCAGTAGCTAACTAAAAGCCCAAGAAAGACAACACTCCCAATATAATAAAGTACTGCAAAACAATTGGCAATTTTTCAGTTATCAAAATTGTGGGTTTTGCATTTTGTATCCTTTTTTCTCAATCAGGAAAAAAATTCATTTGAATGTTATATAACATACATATAAAACAAGATAGAAAAATACATTATAAACTTGTAACAATGGCTGTAAATACATTATCTTACATGTTTCTCATAGGCAATAGGTTGGTTATGGTACATACATAGCATGAAACTACTAAGATAATAAAGAATAGACAAATACATGTCATCTGTACGGTTACATACAAGCGACACTCCCATCTACCCACTCTAAAAAAATTACATAATACTGTCAGAAAGAAGTCTTAAACTACTTATTTTAATAAAGAAAAAGTCATTAAAGAATGATAATACTGAGAACCAAGGCATTCAGAGATTTCAAAAGTCATGCTTTTTTTTTAAGTTGATCCAAAATTTTGTCAACTAAGTTTTCAGAAGTTTGTTCAGAGCAAACATTACTTTCACATGTCACACATCTATTTCATACACTTCCCCTCCCCCCCCAGTAAAAGACCTTTGATAAACATCTAAAATGTCCAGGTTTTATCATAGCTGAGATGAAACTAGATCAAATACTGGTATTGTTTTAGCAAATCTCTCTTCAAATGTTAGAGTGTCGCAAGTTTATTCAACCAACCAACCAAAATAAAATCGAAATGGCACAGCATATACTGTAAATAAAATCAACACAACTGTATGTGTAACAGGAAGACAAAGCCGGTGGCACAATAAACAAAAAGCTAGCTGAATACGAAAGGATGAATGTCTATTGCATAGTAAATAAACTGATAATTATTTCCAGGTGAGACAAGATGTTAGATGAGGTCACCATGCAGGTGCTTAAAAATGTAAGCCCTCTTAGCTTACTATTGACCTTTCATTTGGAAGCTGTGAAGATTTGCAGGAGGAGAATAAGTTGACAAGAGGGGAAATAAAGTTATCACCTGATATTTGCCAAGTATAGTACTGAGTCCCATACAAAGTAATACTTAATTTTTTCATAATTAAATACTGTGCGTTCAACAGCTTCAGCTCTTTCAACTGCCCAGCTATATGAATCTCATGTGAAAATAAGGGCTAAAAATAAAGTGTAGCTGGACTTCAAACAATTAGCTGATGTCCCTCTCCTGCTTATCTTTTGAAGAAAAGCCAGCAGGCAGATCTAACAATAGCCAAAGAAGAGCTGAAGAATAAATAACTTGCATGCTGGTTTGGCAAACGGTTTCGTGAGAGCTGCTTGTGAAAACTGGGGACACGCTCAGACTGTAACTGAAAACTAGCTAAGCACTTTCAGTTTCCTTATCCACAGAACATCAGTTTTCCGGGTGATGCTGAAGCCTACTGTATTTGATGTATATTTATTCCAACCCAAAAAAAGAAATCTCCTCTCCATCCCTGAACAAAAATGACATACTTCCAGCTCTACAAACACCTGTCAGCTAATCGTCTCATTTAGCACGAGACCGCCTGTATCACAGAACCCTTTGGTTTACATTGCACAAGTACGGCATTTGCTATGATTTAAAAAGTAGAGTGGCTGAAATAACAATGGGCTGGTTTGACAAAAACTTAGCAAATATATCACATAATGAGATTTTGGCAAAGTCACATCACACTAGTATGGCAAAAATCAGGTAATTAATATGGTCAACTCATCATTTGTCTTCCCTCACAGCTTCTTTCACATACTGGGCGACTGAGTGGCATGCAGTAACTTGTCTGAGGGAGAAGCTGATTATACGAGACATTTGACTAAATGACCATGAAGAAAATAAGGCACTTCCTTTTCTTTAGACTTATTCCAATACTTAAAAAATAAAAAAGAAAGACTAAAAGGCTCTTTTGGTCTTTTGTTTCTTGACAACCACCAGAAAAAATCATTTAATGAAATAAAGGGTTTCTTTGTTCTTTTTTTCTTTTTTTATAACACTTGAAAGTATAAAATGCTACATTTCCAAAAATATATTTTTTTCTGCACCAGCACCCTTGTATAGTAAAAGTATCTACTTTTTTGTTCATTTTGTTTCAATGCACTACACTTTATCTACAATTTCATTACACGTATACAGCAAATAGGCAAGCATGGCTTTTACATCCTTAATGACATTTTTTCTATACAGGGAGGTTTAAAAAAAATATTTGAACAGTTTGCCCAGTAATGTGACACATAATGCATGTACCTTGTTCTCATGTAATCTTCTGAGGAGATTAAAATATGGTTAAAATAATTTAAACTCGGATTCTGCTTTAATAGTGTTGCTGTTTTGTTCTCTGCATAAACGTAGTTCTGAAAAGTCATCGTCATCTGCATTTCATGGCACACTTTCCTTTAAAACGTCCAATTTGGCAGGCAATAGAAAAAAGGCTGCAACATCCGCCCTTTGAGGGCACTGGTAGTGACTAAACAGCGTATCAAATTTTGAATACTTTTTGGAATCCCTTCCCCAATGATATCCCTGACCAAAGGTTCATGCATGATGCATCATCACACAGTACATTCAGAGAGAGCTTTGACTTTTTTTTTTTTTCTTAATTTTTTGAGAAGAAAAATATTCCTAGAAGTCTCTCACAGTAACTGCCTCTGTCATCGGGTAGTTAAGGGACATCTGTCTCCATCTCGTGCGAGGCCTCCTTACCGTTCGCTTGGGGTGGGACACTAGAGGATGATCAGTGCGGAGGGATGAGTTGGACCTTATTGCTTTACTACTATTCAGTGCAGGTTCTAGAACCACTTTCACCCAAACAGGAGAACAACAAAAAGCGGAGTTGGAGGACAACAATTTCTTTGTCTGTTTTGTTAGATGGTAAGACGAACGGACAAGTGCCCCAGCTCGCTGCACTGAAGACAGGCAAGCAAAGGCGTTTACCAGTTAACTGATCAGCAGGCAGGCATGGTCAGGTCATCATTGGGTGAAGAGTTCAGAGGTCAGAAGGTCATAGGTTAGTTGCCGGTGGCGGCTGGGTGGTTAGAAACAAAAAAAAACAAAACAAAAAAAAGAAAGAAAAGATAGAGAAGAGATTAGTTCCAGCTAGTGACGGCTTAATGACAACATGAAAACTAATCACAACTAATAAAAAAACAAGCATGTTTAATTCTGACATACTGATTGACACCATCTACAGAATGCAATAAAATCATGACAGCCCTCCATCATGATTTGGACACGTGAAGGAGAAGCCCGCTCCCACAAAACCGGTTAACAGGAGAAATAGAGATAAAATACAACTAATGACTAATGGTTAGTAGCAGTCGATGAAGGAAATTGGAAAACAAAAAACGATGAACAGTTTTGGAACTGGGTAGAAGATTTCTGGAACAACAGTCAGTGCACAGCATCAGTATCTGACTGCTATTAAGCATTAGTACCTCCCCAGGTGCAAGCATTAAAGCAACTATTAATGATGGATGTGATTATTAATAACTGGTTGTTAAAAGAATGGAGTCATCTAAGGAATTCTGGACTTTGAGAAACAATTTGGTTCAACAAACTATGGGCCAAACAAAGGGTTTTTGTTCAATAAATTTTTTATTGCCTTTCATTTATTCTATTTACAAACAACATGGAATTTCTTGGCCTCATAATACAAAGCAATACTAAACTGTAGTCTAGCAACGTAGGCATCATCGTGGGAACCAGGAAAACGCTCAGCCTGCTACTTTAGCCAGCATTTTCCTGTTCAAAATACTATTTTACACATATAGGACACTTATAAAATGCACTTGCATGTAAACACTGTAAAAGTCCTGCCATTTTAAAGTCTATACTTAAAAAGCTCTAAGTACATCAAAAAATAGAGAAAATATCTAATTGATACTAATAAGGCATTTAAAAACTACAAACAGCTCTCTTTATTCATTTTCAAAGCTAATACTCTGCAAATACAATAAAATCTGACATTTCATATACATTCCTGCTTTATATTTTTATATTTTAAAAGAAGCCACCTGTAAATACTATTTTCTTTTGAAAAAAAAAAAAAACAAAACAAAACAACCAAAACAACCCAACAAAAAAACCAAAACAAAACCCAAACCAAAACAAAAAATAGAACCCAAAAAAACAAACAAATTACAGTAAAACATAAAAAAGTTCTCAAGTGGAAAGTTATCATTCCCAATGTTCTTGAGCTGTTCCTTCTTTAATCATTCTCTCACATTCTCCTTCACCAAACTTGGTCCACTTAACAGTAGTATGATTTTTTTTTTAATATATATATTTTTTAAGACTCATTCAACAGCTTAATTATAGCTAATAAATTCTGAGGTTGATAAAGTTTCTGTACTGTTGCCATTTTGACTAAGGCAGAGGAGATGAAAGTGAGAAAGGTATTCAGTGCAAAGTCAGATTTGTGCCATTACATAAAATGAAGTCCAGTAGGTGTAATATTCACAGATAGCATTGATTTAGCAATCTTTCTCATGGGCTGATTTAATTTCACATAATAAAAATGGCCTATCATTTAGGATACAGTTCATAAGACTAAGAAAAATTACTACTGTAACATAAATGAGACCCCATGCTCCCTGATTTTTTTCAGAACCATGCTAAGTGGGATTTGTTTAAATTAAAACAGCTGTTTCAAAAATAAGCAAAAATAAAAATAAATATTTTATGTGGCACAATCTCACCACTTTACAGGTATACTAGAAACAGACTCTTAAAGCATTTTGATACTGATTAAAATTTTGATTAAATGGTATTAAATTTTATATATAAATTATGTGACAGTTGGTTTGGATAAAACATTCAAGAAAATTCTCAGCATTAATATTTCATGTGGAGTTTATATTCAAAGCAAGCTACCTTTTAAAAATACCAGTACACCTGTGATACATCCTCTGCCAAGTCTCTGGCCTTCTACAGTACACACAGGTTTGTCAACTGTGCAACACCATTTACAGTTTATTACAATTAAACCAGTCAGTCTCTCTGTTATATGCATCAAATTCAATTTTGTATTATTTATAAACTGGGGTTTTATTCTGAGTTAAAATGAGCTATATTTTTCAACCCTTCACCAATTCTAAATGCTTAGCTGTAAAGAGCAAAACATGTACACATTTGGGGATTCTTGCCTTAAATGCAGTGCTTATCTCTAAAAAAACCCAAAACAACAAACCCAAACAAACTATGCAAAGAATAAAAACCTACTTAAAAAGTGAATGCAGTAGTACTACAAAGTCATCTGAAAGTCTGTTTAGAATTTTTTTTACAAAAAACTTTAGACCCAATGAATGTAAATTTCGATTTAGTGACATTTAACTATATATAAAAAAAGTTTTCACATTGAAAAAAAGAAGTATTTCGGTTTGCTGACATTGTTTTTCATGACTATAGCTATAGACGTATACCGGTGACAGAACAACCAAATAGGTAAATATGGTAAATATTGACAGTATTTTAATTTTACAACATAATTTTAGCACATTAAAAGAAACTGTTTTATTGCTGAACAAAGTTCTATTCAAAACCTTTTCTGAAACTGTTAAATCCGTGCAGTGATAATCTAGGGTTTCAAATTCAAAATACATGAAGTACAGTTCTAAAATTAACTTTGTGTAAGTTTCTTAATACGCGCTGGGATTATCTAAATAAGACTTTAACATTCTCCTGAAATATCAGCATGGTTTTCATGCTAAAAGAGATAGAGGTATGCATAACTTATCCCACAGATCATAAGTTATGTGTATTTATTTACCCACTTACGACAGCGGGCTTCCTATATTGCTAGAGATGAACACTGTATTATCAGAAAATGGCTGTATTTTAAAAGAGAGTGAAATGATACCAATAATTAATTTCAATTACTTATACGTGACCCAGATGAAACATCTAGGCCCTTCACAAAATATTTTAAATCTATGTTGAGTAAACACTACAATAATGAACTTAAAACTACAAATTGGTATATCCCCCTTGTGCTTCATCAGTATATTTACTAGTCGTCTCAGGCAAATATCTAATGAAACAAAAGAGTAGTCTCACCTGTCACCTGAAAAACTACCACTGCAGATCATGAAAGACCATTAGCCAAAATTGATTCTTGCAACATTAGGTCAGACTTCCAAAGACAACCAAATCCTTACCACCCATTTACTCTTGAAAGAGCCAGGTTTAAATAATTTTTCTATTTCTTTTATCTTTTCTTTTTTTTTTTTTTTTACATTTTTTTTTCTTTCTGTAAACATGGGCTGTGACATTATTGTGATTAATACCCTGTTGCCCATTTAAGAATTCTCAAGAAATGAGAACAAGCCAATGGGCTGTAAATAGTGTGTGGTGATAGAGAAGAAGAAGAAGCAATCTTCTAGAAAACTTTATAGTGTCTTGTTATCAGCTTTACACTTTCTGTAAAGCATAAGATCATATGAAAGATAAAAAGTTACATCAATACAGCAAATAACCAGGAGGGCCCTTTTTACTGTATTGACTGAAATCTGTACTGTTGCTTGCAGTTAATTTATGGAAGGTTGTGAGAAGTGAAGTGTAGTCAATGCTAGGAGATGTCAGATCTGTCACTTGAATTTGGCTTTTGAATATTACGATATCATGGAAGCCTGCACAACAGTGATTTTGATGAAAGCAGAATAATAATACTTGGCACATAATGCTTTGCATCCTCAAAGCCCTGTACAAAACAAGAACCCCCACAACACCCCTGTGAGGTAGGGAAGTATTATTATCCTTATTTTACAGATGAGAAAACATACAGAGAGATTAAATGACTTGCCGAAACCCACAGTGAGTCAGCAGCAGGGATAGGATAAGAATTCAGCCCACACACTGATTCCTAGCCAATGTCAATAAACCGAAAATATCATTTTTCTCAATAAGCTTAAATACTTCATTCAGGGGTCCAAAGGCATTACACTTGAGGAACAGGAGAAAAATGAAGATTTACTTTCCATTCAAGGGTTTAAGAGAGATGCCCAAATATTGGATGTCATCTCACCAACAGGACTTCAAAAGTTGTTTCTCCTTCAGGTTACACATTTTAGCAGCAAAAGGCAAATACCAAGAAATAGATTTTGGCAAAAACCCCAACACCCTCCCTTCCCCTACCCTTAGTAATTCAAATTCAAACAACTTTTGAAGTATTATCTTCACAGCCCTTACCTTTCCTGAATTCAGTCAGGTATCTGAGAACATGCATCCTCCTCATAATATACAGTACAGTGGCTCAAAAGTTTATTGGAAAAAAGGAATCTAAATCTTCAGATTTCTCCAGACACAGACAGGAGGCATTTATTCCTTTACTTCTTTCTCATTAAGCAACCATCCATTCATTTTATTTTGCAACACCAATCTGATATTTCTACACCAATTTAAAGAACAAACTGGGGGGAGGGGGGGGGAACATGATGACATTAATTATTGCAGCATTGAATTCATGTTTCCTGATGCAGATGGATCTTTAAATAGTTTTAAAGAGGGAATCGGTTATAGCATTTATATTAAATATATCACAAAGCTTATATATTTAATTGAGCTGGGAAAGCCAAGTTTGCAGATTTTTTTTTTTTAAACTGCAAGCATTCCCAAAGCTTTAAAGTATTAACTATTCAGATTTTTGAGAAAAATAATGAATGGGTCAAAATAGGGTATTTGGTTAACCAGCTGTGGTGTTGCAAATCTCATGTACACTCAAAGCACTTCTTACAAACAAGAACTGCAGAACTAAACTAACCTCGGTCTGCGGTCACAATCCTTTGGTAAGGATGGACACGCATATCGTGCCTTCGAACTTTAGTAGCCACCGCACCTAGTTAAATTGCAATTACCAAGACAAAGTTAGAAAACATTCAAAGAAAACATTAACAGCAGGTTTATCAAAATGGATTTAAATGGTCATTAACTACAAAAGTTCATTTTAAGAAACGCAACAAGTTAAGGCACAGTAGTTTCAAATCTTAATTTTAAAAAGAAGTTTATCTGTGCAGATTAATATTGCATTTATTTTAAACATCCTGGCCTTAACCTGTTTAATCCATTCATTTACAATCCCAAAATTACAGTATTTCATGAAATCTATTAGACCCAAGCACATTTAAGCTTTACTAGTCACATATTCACTGAAGTGCCTTTCTTGCAGCAGGACTATTTTAAATAATGCCATCTTTTAATACTGACAATTATTTGCTAACCTTAAGATCACTTCCAGTTCTACCACAAAAAAAGTTTTAAAGCAATTCTTCAAGCCTACAGATCATGATTTTAAACTTTAAGTCAATAAGTATGAACTGCAATGAATTAGGTGATTAGTAAAGCAAACACTATATAGAACACTTAGCAGTCAGTATACTACTATACACTCATAAATTACAGCTACTCTGTAATAATAGGAGCTAATCCAAATTAATAGCACTATTTTATTTTAAATCTATGTGCAAAAAAGTGCAAGTAAGTCACTGACTGCTAGGCCAAGCTTTTTTCAAGGCTGCTGAAACTAAGCATTTGTTAAAATTCAGATCTGATGAAGGATCAGTTAAGACCGTTCTTGAATTCTTAGCCTTTCGTTGGGAAAGCCATACCTGAAGATAAAAGGAAGGGAATTAAAAGTTAGACATCAACTAAAATTTGATCCCAACACCAATATCCCCCAAAATACTAATAGGGATGCATTTCTCTGCCATTTTTAACAGATTTTAAGACATCTTGAAGGTCCACCACAAAAATGGACAAAATATAGCATACTATTAATGAGAATGAGTGTATTACAAAATAAAACTTAACGAAAAACTAGTTTGATTCAATTAACTATATACAATTGCTCAGAAAATAGAGCAGATGTATTAAGAGTTATTGAATCTATACTACCTAAAACGGAGTGTGGTCTCCCCCCTCTCTTTTCCTTTTTTTAAGTAAGATTATTTGGTGCGATCTGTTTTGGACAACACACCTGTGCTCTCACAGCTAAGCCAAAAAGTAAGCAATGGTTTCAGATGTAATTTTAGGAGTAATTTTCCCTTCCTCTCTCTTTACGAAAAATCCTAGGAGAAATCAAAGTTCCCTGCATCATATTAAATTATTACTATGGAATGATGGATTTCTTTACTTGCTGTTAACCAAATTCAGGAAAGGGGTTTGCTACTAACCAGCAACTGATAGCTACTGTGACTATGCCTGTTAACTGTGACTTCACCCGAGGACATTTCCAAGTGTACTTGTAGAGTGGGGGTGGAGGAGCTGGGGAAAATATTTACATGTTTGTGGGAAATCAATAATTACATTAGCATATGCTCACTGAATTTTGGCTATGGGGTAACAAACAACCATAAGCTGCTCAAACACAGACCTACTGCATACTCATGTCCTACTGAAATTTTTATTATTGATTCACTAATCCCGAGAAGCAGGAGTCTGAAATATATTTTCTTTTTTACTGTACAAAATATAACGTGGGAACCTGCACATATTCAGATACATGACAAATACTTGTTGCATTAAGTGAAACACTGATTTTTTTGCAATACTTTCAGCATAATATTGACTTTGAACCTTATTGTCCAGTGTTCATTAGAGATGTTTAGAATTTGTGTAAATCAATAACTGCCACTGAACAAACTAAGATCAAAGTCCTATAAAATCAACATTATGTAGCACCAAGGTCATATGCAATTCAGAACAAACTGAAGAGAAAAGATTATTTAGATTCTGTAGAGGGTAGGGAAGGAAGAAACTATTGGAACTGCTTGTTCTATATTGACCAGTTAATGGAATTGTTACGGATGCTTTATCATTCTTGCCTTCACACAGCAATTCAATGGTCTGAAATATTAGGAATGATGGACATTTCAATCCAATGTATATAAAAGCAGCTGTCAGTGAAGTTACTAATTTTATCATCCCTTGGTCAGAACTTCATTTGTTTTATATTTATTCGCTGAAATTATTTTCTCCTTACAAAATTAATTACAGCTTTCTGTCACTGAGATCTATCAGTTGTGTACTAAATAAAGAGGCAAAACCCAAAACCTCCAACTGAAAAAAGACCTTTCCATTCTCTCCAGTTTTGCTACTAAAAAGGTATAGCCAAAAAGGAAGATCTCTCTTCCAAAGATTACTGGAATTTAATTTGTTAAAGACAGCACAAACAAATCTGGTATTTATGGAAGCCCAAATGGCATGTAATAGATGATCACCTCTATTTAGTGGGTTTTTTTCTTGTCTATGTATCCACCATCTAGTGTCATACAAACATTAAGATTTTATTTTCAGTAATCTTATTAATATACTAAAGATACACGTTTAGTAACATAAAACATGTTTAAAATGTTTAAGAGTTACACCATTTGAACAGTTTTCCCAGGCAGTTGTGATATACCTGACATAAGATTGTTGCTTCAAATTTTTTCTTTGAGCCTCATGACCTCTAGATTGCAAATATCATAAAAGCATAAACAATATATTCTCCAGTCATCCGCATACAAAGATCTTACCTAATACACCACTAGGTTCAATAGGATACTCAAGGATTGATGTAGCTGGTGCCAGCGTGTAGGGGTATTCATATGGTGTGTAAATTAAACCAGCTTCGGGTCCAGGTGGAACTATTGCAGCGGTGGGATGAGGAGTTCCATTTGGCATGACAGCGGTTTGTATTTGTCTGATCAAAGGCATTATGGTAGGGCCAGCTGGCGTAGGAGTACGCAGGGCAGCTGGTGGGAGAACAGGCGCAGGCCCAGTAATAATCCTTGGAGCCTGGGCTGTTGCTGCAAGAGAAAAGGCAAGGGCTGCTACAGTAAGCAAAGAAATTCAGAGGAAAGTATGGAGATAGCAGTACAAAACGTGGAAAGAATGGGAAAAAAGGGGAAAAGTAGGAAAGAAGAAAAATAAAAGGAAATCATTAGTACATGCGCTGATCACACAGTGCCAAAGCACACCATTCAAATGCAAACAGCTTTCCATTTTCCAGTGTGATTAAGTATGAACATGCAAAATAAAAAAGCCATTGTAAAACAGTAAGGTAGATTTCTCAAACAGGTTACACAGCACAAAAGCTCCATTTAGACCACATATCTTCACTTATGCTATCAGGACTGCATGAGACTGAGATGCATGCAGGAGATACAAGGAAAATACTGTCATAATCAAATACAGAGTAAAAAATTTAGTGCAAATACAGAGTCCACAGATACTCAGTTATGCAGAGCTGCCATACAAGTCCACAGTTTTTATACATCTTAAAGTCGTATTTAAACATATATGCAATGCCAATTTCCAGGATCACTGAAGTTAAAGGTGACCTAAAACCACAATATATCTCCTCTCCTATACTTGCATAAATAAAATAGACTCAAAAGTTATTTCGATATCAAATTCCCCAAAATAAAATACTTGCTTTGTATTAGAAGTTGACTATGGCCTTGCATAGGTTAAAGAAAATAGGTGCTTTTTTCCTTCGTTTTTGTGGGTTTGTTTGTTTTTGTTGGTTTTTTTTTAATTGTTGTTGTTTTTTGGTTGTTTTGGGTGTGTGTGTGGGGGGGGCGTGTGTGTTGTTTTTGTTTTTTTTTTTTCCAATGGTGCTAGCACTTTTCATTAAGTGAAAGCCTGTTGGCACACAAGACGAACAACTTCTTAAACACCAACACATCAGCTGGTAACAGTCAGTCTTAAAAGGTTATGGTTTGTAGGTTTCTATGCACTACTGTTGATCTACATTGATTTAATTAACTTACAGGTGGTCTGAAAAGAAACATGGTGGAAGTTTTTCAGATTCGAGATTGTTGTGGTTTTTTAATTAATTTTTTAAACAAAAGTGCTCAGACTTCATGTATAATTCCAAAAAAACCTCAAACATTTTGATTTCCTTTCTTACACAGAAATAAACCAGTCTGGCTTCTACATGTTCAAGTTTTCCATAAAACCAAAACACAAACAGTGAAAACGTCTTACTATCAGAAAGTGAGTATCAGTGTGGAAATGTCTAGTCAAAAACGAGAAAAAAATAATCGATCTTCCCATTTATACAGATACATGGGCCAATGGGAACAGATCAGACAAAGGAATTGCTCAAATTCAAATAAAGGTTTCTATGCAACAGTTTGCATAAATTTAAGTTAATCTGAGAGCTATTTTACTTAAAAATTTGTAATTAATTTTTGGACTAAAAAAATTATATATTTAAAACTGATCTAGCTTTAAATATTACAGCGTTCTTTAGGGTCAAAAGATTTACCTTTACCGAAGCCCTTGCTTTTGTCTCTTTTCAAATTAGAATAATTACACTGGTGTAAGCACTCTCAAATTGACCTAACTGCATTCCAACCTTTAAACATATTCAGCACTGAAATGGTGACTGTGTGGAGAAACAAATTTGCAAGTATCAGTAGGCCCTTAGTGAAAAGACTGATTTAACTGTGCTTACATTTGACATCTGCATCACAGCTACAGCAAAAATTTACTTTGGAACATTATCAGCAATTACATTTTTCAGGTGGAGAAATTATATTTGCAACTAAAGAAAATAATTCGTATGACACAAACGTATATGGTCTCATTAGTAGGTGTACATAATTAATTTTCAAGTGTAAACCTGTGCATACATGCGTTTGCAAATGCATTTTCACACAAATGTAATGGAAGAAATCGTAAAAATGGCTCATTACATCACTGATCCCTGTGAACTCAGCTGTGAAATCAGTTGATGAATTGTTGGAAAAAACGTAACACTGGGGGGACGCATGCAAGCAAGATGAAAGGAAGGAATATATTACAGGAAAACATATTCACAGTATCCTGAACACTCGTAACATTTTCAAATGAAACCTCTAAAAATGAAACTGAAAAGGAGTGTATTGTCCTTTATATGTATTAAGGAAAAAATGATTGTGAAATAGAAAAATCTTGCTTATGGGTTGATTTTTTTTTTTAAACTATGCATCTGTAAATATTTCAACCCAGACATACTGTTAGACAAAGAGGCGGAGGCTGGGGAGAACCAACAAAAAACCACCGAACTGATATAACTAATCTCCAGAAGATCTTTTGCAACAGCTGTCTACTGTTTTGTTGGGGTTTTACTGCTTTCCGTTCTCCAACACAGTTACTGCTGTACTTTGCCAAAAAGTAGCTTTAGTAATGAAAACCTGCAGACATTACTATAGCATTGACCCTCAAACTTATGATATGCTTACGTGATTTGATGTTGGCATCTCTGTAGGTGCCATTCAGAATTGCAAGCTCCATCAGCTGCATCTTTTTAAGGCTGTCTTCTCCCTCTGCCTGTGTGTGAAAAGATGGGAAGAAATCAGGCTTATTAATTCACTAGTGCACAAGATCTAAGGGACCTAGAATAAAATGCCTTCAAGTGTTAACTAAGGAAAATACTGCCTTACCATTAAAGCTCTGTCAACTTTTCCTTAAAATTAAGTGCAAGTTGCCTGCTGTCTATCATTAAATGGTGTTAATAAATATCTTAAGAGATACCATATTTATACTTGTACCATAAATTATAAAAACAGGGTTACATGTATAGTTGTGTTTGATAGAAATTGTAGTTGTGTTTGATAGAAATTGTTTAAGGAATTTTTATTCTTAAGTTTTAGTAAATGTTTTCATGTAATCCTGAACGGATCTTTAAAAAAAATACATTATTGGTCTAGAGGAAGAATAGACACCACAAATTTTAAGCAGCTTCAATTTATTGTAACCTGCTCCACTGCAGCTGAGATACTGACTACTTGGGGGGAAAGGGGGGGGGGGGGGGAGGCAGTAAATGAAAAATACACAAACTTTGAGTAGCTTTCCAAACAGGACATCAACGACTGCTGTAAGGCAGAATTCTGGCACATGCAGATGTATTCCAATTGAGATACAACTACTATTTATACAGTCTAAATTATTGTTGTTTTTGCTTTAATATAAATTACTTCCCTGAAGTTATCTACTCCATTGATATCCTGCAGCTTGCATAAACATTGCAGTATTCAGTAAAAAAGTTTGCTTTTCCTGTTACTAACAAAAATATTTCTAATTAGTACGATTTAATTTTAAGACCAGACATTTTCTGATCTGTCTTTCCAGAAATGCTACCATTTCTGCTAGATAGGACATAGACTAAAGAAAACAAAGATGACGATACAGGAAACCCAAGACAAATGGTCAGCGTTTACTTTAAAGTTAAGTTACCATCTTGCTTCTTGCATTGAATGCTACTGCTGACATTCTCAGTCAGACGGAAAAGAGGGCAGCTTCAGTGTCAGCTGCATCGCATTCTTCCTTTGCTAAACATGAGTTCTTATACTTCTACTTATCTTGTCTATTCACTCAATATTTTCCAGATATTTGGAACAGCATCTTCCAAGTTAATGGGAACCTGGATAATAACATACTGTGCCATCCACTCTGAAAATCTTAAAGTCTGATTTCAGAGTTGTTCACCTGTCTTAAAATACAACTCCTACAGATGATTTGAACTAGAACTTCCAGGAGCACGAGTGATTACAAAAAAACCCAGAATTAAAATACACAAAGAATAGCAATCACCACCAATAACAACAACAAAAAGTTCTATTAAATAACTGTGCGTCCACTCCAGCACAGCACCGGTGAAACATCGTCTCAAACTAGTTAAGAGTTAATAGGATTATCTACATGCAGCGTCCCAAATATACAGGAAAATGTATATTTTTTCAGGCTAGTTTGAAGCAAAATATTATTATACATACTTTACTCTCGAAGTAATTTACTAAATTACATGACAAAAAAAGTTTTAAAATTGTATCTAAGCAAATACAGTATTTAGTGTAAGGCATGCTCAAGGACCACCACCCCCTTGCAATGAACACTAACACATCTGATTTTTATCAACAACTGAAAATCAACATGGTAAAACAGGTCAACAATACGTTACTTTCAGATGTCAGAAATGGAAGTCCTAACTGTAACACTGAGGACTTGCATAAATACAAAGATTACACACAGTAACAATTTCTGTTGTTGTTAAACATTCAGAATATACGGAAAGTTAGACATTTTCTTTGTATATTAAATACTATGTGACAGATGAAGCTAACACTAATATTGAAAAATTAAATACACATTCAATTATCATTTTAACTACAAATCAATTGTATAGTTAAGTACTGTACTATCCAGAAACATCAGACTCCAGTCATTAAAATGAGACCCTCTGGAATACAAAATGTACCGAATATAGCATGCTTAATATGACAGACCTAAAATTTACATGCAAAGGAATTTTTTTTGTTTGTTTTTAGAAACTAATTCCTTTGCATCTTTGCTTTTTATTACCTAGAAAATCATGACGCAATTAATTCCTTTGCATCTTTGCTTTTTATTACCTAGAAAATCATGACGCAATAAAACCAATTTCAAATCTATCTATCTGCCTATCTCACAAATTCTTGTAATCCTGGATACACCTTATCTAATTTATTTTATCAATAAAGATTTTAACACATTGATTCCTCTTTTCTCCTCCCCCTGTAATGGTTACACTTTTTGGCTTTTTGCTTGGGTTCCTTTAACTGAAAGCATGTAACAAAAAAACCTCCTCACAATGTCAGCTGCATCTCCCATATAGTTCCATCAATGTTACTAAAATTGCTCACTTCCTCCAAATAAGAGTTCAGGTGATTGATCTGACACCATTAATGAGTCTCAGAAAACGCTGAATCTTACATTCCACTTGCTAAGATAATTTTAGTAACTCTAATCCCAGATTTTGCACCACAGTGAATATTTCCCCAATGTAACTATTTATAGGATAATAATTTTATGACAGAAAACATTTTTCCATTCTGACATCACCAGAAGGAGTTATAACAACTTACAAGCAATAAAAGACAAAATAATCATTCTTACTTTGGATCTTTAACATTTTCCTATAGGTCACTATGCTTCCTATGAGAAAAGATGTTGCAATTATCTAGGTTTTACAAAGCCTGTTTACAAAAATAGTAAAGGACTTCAGCATACAAAGCAGACAAAGTCCTTTTATTTCTGAGATTTACTTCTCTGGAGTATCGCTTAGCAGTTGATAAACTTCTGCTCTTTTAAACAGACTCCAAAACATAGATTTATTAAATTAAACTTAACATTAATAAACGAAATGTTCCATCTTTTCCTTGAAGACTGTATCGTGATAATTCAGAGATGTAACGTGGACTTGCATTACTAGACAATAATACTGGTTTTCAACCTCTGGTGTTTTGTTTTTCAAAGCATTTATTAGAGAAGGAGAAAAAAACCCAACCCAAACAAAAACAAAACCACCCCACTTTAAAAACACCTTCAAAGCTGACCACCAGGACAGCATTCCGGCTCCTCCCAGAAGATGGCACTGTTTATTATACAATGCTACCCCCTCAAGACGTGGGTGCTCAGCACTTGGCACCACCCTACCAGGACTGCTCAAAATCCTGCTGTCCCCTCACAGCCCTAAACTTGCAACAGTCACTTGCCAGCCTCTCTTCAAGGCGTAAGTCACAGAACTGGCCAGGACCCTTTCAGATATGCTGTCACGTCCTTCATTCTCTGGTATCAAGCTCTCCACTTCAACATCATTCACCAACAGCCAACCCCCTCAAATTTCCAAGACTTGGGACAGAGCAATGGCCACGCGGTTTTGTCTGCCCTCTCCTCTCTATTCGTTGCTGACAGATGATCAAATGAGGCACACCACACTATCTATCTTAGCTCCAGGCATTTCTGCAGGCACTCTCTGTTAAAGCAAAGAGAGGTTGCATCAGGGATACAAAGGCAATCTCTAAAGGGACAGTACATTACCTGTACAATAGCTACAACAAAGCTCAGTCATTTGTACCAAAAAGAAGCTACTTTGAGCAAACATCAATAAGGTCACTTAAAGCCAGATTTGCATTACTAAGTTGAAGCTCAAGTGATTGACTCAAATGTCTCATCCTCTTAAATCTCCAGTGCTTTCCTTCTATTTCTCATGTACAATGTAACATGCAGATTAAGAAAAAGAACCTTAAATGGTATAAGTGTAACTCTTTAAATGTAAGCACTTGCAACTGCTCAGTGAATACAAATACTGTAAGAGATGCAAGCAGTAAATCCTAACAAAGCCAGCTGTGCAGAGACAACAGTGGTTACTGTTTTCTGAACACAGGCCCAGTACGTCTCACAGTGGCTCGGCTCTACTTGGGCTAGCAACAAAAAGACCTGGAGGAGACCAAATGCCAGTGTCCACGATCATTTCAAGTGACTTGTTTTCTAATCTTTATCAGAGTAGGATTAATAGTCACAAGGTTCAAAATGCTAGCAACAACTACAAATGCCACCTACATGAAGTCTCCGAGGAAGCACTTCCCAAAATAAAACAATTTCAAATGAAATACACAACGCTGACCATACTGATGCCTAGTTAAAACCACAATTCTGTCTCCTACATTGGGCAATACTGTCTGTTTAAAAAAAATGAGGAATCCAAGTTATGTAATAAACTGCGATTACTAAGAGCTTGCTTCATGTCATAAAATAGGGAGCTCAGATAAAGCACTCCATTTAATTTTTTTAATGACTTCTTTTCATTATCAACATCCAAGCTATACTTCAACCTCAGATACCCCAAGGTCCTCAGAGAATTCTTTTGTTTAACTAATGCTTCTGAAACTATTATTAGGCACTTAAATGCCTCAGATTCTCACATGCATACAGTGAACCCTTAAGAGTCTCATACAGTTTAACTTCTTACTTACACATAAAACATACACATGCTAGATATGGTATCAAGGTGGAAGACAGACTCCAAATGGAAGCACATTCACTGTGCTATGACAATGAAGGGCTTCAGAAGATGACAACAAACTTAGAGGTGACAGGTAGACCCTTAGATTGAGAACAGTCAGCTCTGAGAAACCTAACATATTGCAGTACAGAAAGGAAGATACTACCTTAAAAGAGAACAAGGATCATGTAGCAATGCTTTACTACAGAGCAGAGATCCAACAGGTAGCACCCAGAGGAGCCCATCAGTGCCCGTACTGCCCTGCCATACTGCTGCCGGACCCAGACTGGCCCAACACAGAAGGTGACTGCAGGTGAGTTAATTCACAAACCGAACAAATCCACTTGCTCAGTATGAGAGCAGGGATACCTTATCCTGACAGAGCTCCTTGAGCCTCACAGTCTTACCTGGCTAAGTCTCAGAACGTACTCTGATTCTTATTATTACCAACACTGGCAGGGAAAGTTTTCAGCATTTCTGTACAAACATATATACTTTCTCCATATAATGCTCATTTGCCTTTTGGAATAACTGCTTTGGAAAATCTAGCAAATATACTTCCCCCCCCCCCCCCCCCCCCCCCACATTCATAATAATATAAATATGCTTATTTAGGCGATGTTAGTGACTTTCATTGACAGTGTAGCTTCCAAATGTCATGCATTTTGGATGGTATTTTTGCAATCCTGTCACACATCCCTGCACTTCAGCTAAATTCTCATGAACTGAACTGAGCCCAACCCCAGCAAAGGCTGCAGACAGTTTTATCTTGCACCAAACGCAGCCAAGTCTGTCTTTGGCTGAGGGAGCAGTCCTTATAAGCTGTTCCATGGCTATCCTTTCAAGATCAGAGCAGGAGCAGCAAGTGAGAAGAGGAAATGATGAAGCAAAATGATGGATAAACCAAAAGCGAATGCAGAGGCCGAGAATCAGTCTTGAGCTTCCCCAGCCAACTGCAGCAGGCCTGTCCCACCAGGCTCATGCAAAGAACGACCAGGGAGCACCAAAGAGCAGTACTCACCCTCCAAACACCTCAGCAGTTTATGCAAACTCCCTTCCTGCCCGCCACACACCACCTCTGGCTAAACAGCAATACGCAACAGCAGCTTCTGTACCTTTCCTGGCACCCTTGGAGAGATCTCTTCCAGACATCATGTTTTGTCCAAGTCTGGATGCTTTTTGCCACATATACTTCAGGTAGATATTTTTTCCAGTAACACATTATTTTTCTACTAACTCGGTAAGGCATTAAATAATTTTACACGCACTCAGGGCAGAGAACTTGGCAATTATGGAAGAACACTATACTAATGAACAAGAATAGATACTTAAAACATTTCCTCAAATAAAGTAATTTAAAATTGCCACAATAAACGTAACTTTTCTACCACCATACCTCTGGAAATACACACATTAAATACAAATACTTTATTTTTTAAACTGTGTGTCTGCATAAGCCACCTGCAGTTTATTAATTTAATGCGAATTTTGGTAAAACACAACAGCACCACTGAAATATTTTACTGCTACTGATCTTACCCTTATTCAGAAGTCACTGCTGACCCTTACGGTTCTGTCACCCTGCCTTCCTACAGTGCCCAGTTGCTATATAGCTGCCCAGCTGCAGCTTGGAGGCTTGCGCCGAGACACTCGCTGGACTCTCAGGGCTCTAGAATGCTTTTATCTCCCTGACAAAGAAAAATGTTCCACTGCAATTCACTCGTAGATGAGTAAGTATTCCTAACATACCATGCAGCAGTCGAACAGCCTTTACACATGAATGTCTCCATTCAGGGACAAAACCCTTCCATTCATAATTTATAAACAAAAAGCCTCACAAACAATATACTACAAATTCCTAAGACATACACGTATCAAAACAAAAAATGCATCTCAGACATCAATATATTGTAAAATGTATTATAAAACATCATAGGCTAAAGCACACTGGCATTCTTAAAGCTAATATAAATAATGCTTAAAATCTATTCTGTTTGGAAAGTCTTTTTTTCATATTTAAGTCATTAAAAGACTGAAGTATCTGTGGCAATGAAATCCTAGGGAAGATGACAGGTAAGCAGATGTAGAGCACAAAGAAAAGAGCTTTTTGAAAGAATCTGAATGTGAGTACCTAAACTATTAATCAATTGCATACTGCAAGACATCAGATTTCACTTTTGTAAAGGCTTTTACTTCTGGTAAGCTACTCCATTACTCAGTGCTAAGGGAAACATCTCATCATCCCCTCCCCTCAAAAAACTTCAGAAAGACCAGAAAGACTTCCAAGTTTCCCTTGCCCAGAATATAAATATTGACAGTTAGAGGTTATTGGTAAACATGTTACTTAAGACTTTCTCATCCTTGATTATACATTTCGGATGGTGATGGAGCATAAAGCCTACACAACGTAGCTTTGTTCATACAGCGGAGAATTTGCTAAAGAAGTCTCTTTTGGCATAATTCAACAGTTATTCTTACATCAGAGGAAGCTTTTCCAAATACTTTTTGAGACAAAGTAAGATAAATCACTACTTTAAGATCAGCCATATTTCTTAGAGCCCTGTATGCCATCAACAATACTGTGGCATTGAATAGGTGGCAAGCTATAGCTCAGTTATTTCTCTATTTCCTTTCCAACACCGATGCACACTGCTATGTCTATGAGGACAGGCAAAGATAAATTAGCATCATTATTTCTTCTGGGCAACACAGCCTGCTTATCTTCTTCAAAGCAAGCTCTCAGTTCAAATGATATGCAAAGACGACTGTGCTGTTTCACTTGACAAATTCATTGGTCATAATGTTAAAGATACACTGGGGGGAAAAGGCAGCATATCTTTTTACACTTCCCATCATCTTATCTGACATATCCCTGTTTAATCATGATACTTGGCTTACCAGTAATATTTTTGAGAGTCCTTATGCCCTCCCTCCCCCACTTTCCATTTCTGCAAGAAGAAAATACAGATAAGGTACAGAAATTCAGCATGAAGCACATTTTAAGCCAGACCGAAATACAGCACCAGTGGAACTTAAGGGTTTGCTTCACCACATACCCTCTGGGTACCAGTTGTTAATGGGGGGCTGGGTGCGTGTGTCACCAGTAGCATTTTGCTTGATGTTAATGAATTTTTGTATTTGTCCCAATATTTCTTTAGGACAGATACAATGGGCTTGTATTTAAATCACAAGGTTTTGGGCTTTCAAGGAAATAAGGTCCCCTCTTTCCTTCACACCTCAGCTTTTTAATGCTGTTAAAAAAATCAGTGACAAGAGTCTTTCTATACACCATACGGGAACAGTTTCAGCAATTTATAAAGCTCCAGAACAGGAATGTATCTTTCATGACATATATATACACCAAACCCCCCAAAATCCTAAAAGAAACCCATATTTATACAGTACCTTCTAAAATATGTTCAAGAAGACAGAATGATGCTGGAAGCCATTAAGATTTTTTTATTAGTATAGACACTTGCTAACATTTGTATTGAGATTCAAATGAAATAGCTATCAATAACGCAATCTAAAGCATTAGATTTTAGAAATGTGCAAGTCCAGTAAAAAAAAAACTTTCAGACCTAAACACTTTATTTTTGGTATTTCTGATTTTGGAATACTAGACATTCAAAACTCCTCCTCACTGGTTACTTTGATTTTGAAAGCAGGAGCTAAACCATAAGGACACTGAATGAAGCACAATGAACCACAAGCACACTACCAGGCAAGCCTCTAGTACAAAATTCCCACATACAGCTCTACCAGCAACATCTTGAGTACCGTGAACACATCCCAGGAATCTGAACAGAGCAGACATCAAACATGACCTATGTTATACAGGTCTTTATTCCAGCTGTAGCCTCTTGAACAGACTGAACAGTGCCAAATGAGACTGTGTCAACAGACTCCACTTTTATCAAGACAAATGCTTTAACCCACCCTGAGTTTTACATAAATTATAAAAATAATATAACTGATGCTACACAACTACCTATGATTAAGTTATTAGAAATATAACAATGGAATGATGAATTAAAATACTTGCAGGTAAATCTGGCCTGGCTTGTAACATTTATTTCTCCTCTGTCATCCAAGGAGGTTTCTATTCAAAGTTTGAGTTTATACACTCTGAATAGCTGTAAATTTCTCTTAGGTGCAAAGACACTGAAAGCTACCAGAGGCATTATGAACACAATCCCCATTAAGGGGCTTCTAAACTAGTATTTTGTGGAAGACTCTAGAGATTCCTGTGCCAGCTAATTTTGTTTACAGCTATGAAAATGTTTTAGTACATAAACAAAGCCTTTCATTCTCAAAATGGTACCGAAATATTACCTCATGTTTTCAAATGGAAAACACGTCCATTGTGGTTTTAATCTGTTCCAACCCAGGAATAACAAAAATTGTAAGAAAAATGACATTTCATATAAAATTTAGCAATGTAGAAAGAACGTGAGAACAACTTTAGAGCAACAAAAGAAAACTAACTGCCAGTGACGAGGAGTACAAAGACTGTTGCTGTGAATTAGTACACATCTTTCAAGTGTACCTTCTCTTACGTGTCTCATTAAATACAGGATTCAGGGGGCTGCAGACTATCACATTGAAATTCAAGTTGTGGTAGTAACTTTTAAGACATTTTTATCTTCAGCTTAACATGTCCTGAAAAGGTAATACTAACTAATTAAAATAAATCAATGTATTACAGAGTAAAACCATGAATGTTTAGCATTACCCAATTATAAAACGTTAGTATTCAGGGAGCTGTGGTCTTCCAATAGCTTCTTAGACTGTCACGCTTACTGCTGTAGTCACATTTTCAACAAGAATCATGACAACTGAATGTGATTAAAAGATTTGTTTCTGCATTTCACCTACATTCTCTTTATAAAACTTGCATAAATTGTTTTAATTTCAAAAGAAGGCAGTTTTGTTGACACTATTTTTCTACACACACAACCCCCAAGGTGGAGTCATCTAAGGACTGCTTAATATCGAACTCTGTGTAAAGCTACCATCCAGAGAAATAACAATTTTATTTTAATGTAAGATGCCCAAGAATTCAACTGACCTAAGTTTTGACTTTCTAGTCCAACTGAGGAAACACAACATTGAAAGTTTAAAAGGACCTATGGACGTATATACTTTCACTAATTCTCAACAGCTGCTAAAAAGTGAAAGTACCAAAAAGCTCACAATTACTTCCAGCTGCTTGTAAGTATATAAGCAACCCACAACTCTGCTGAATACGGTATCACATATATGTCTTACATGCATTTTACTGGTACTCTAATACAACTGTTGGTGTTTAAAAATCCAAGTTAACTCCTTCATAAACACCGCAGATGCCTCTCCTGTTGTTCTTGAACTCTCAGAGCTGATGAAGTCCAGGAGGAGGGGGTGGTAGTATTCAACTGGCTAGTCTCCTCTCTTGTACAGCCGGCTAAAACTCGCTTTCACACAGCTTAAAAATACAGAGAAGTGAAAAAAAGAATTGTGTGCACTCTCTTTAGGGGACAAATATGTCAATCATATGACCTTCCGTTTGAAGGCTCAAGCTGCTCAAGGCAGCGTGTTGCTAGGGAGAAGGCTTTCTTTTCTATTTATTGAGCTTTCTTTTCAGCTTTCAGAGACCAGCCAATGCTTATTTCCAGAGACAGGAGCAAGAACCCAGCGCTGCCTGGTGGAGGCTGGCACAAAGGGCCTTTGAGCAGCGCCTCTTCCCCAGGGAGCCGCACTGCTGGGCACACCTGACCCACCAACCATGCTCCCTTATGCACAAAGAGCTGTAACCTGTGGCCACACCTCGCAGGCCAGTAACCCTTCCTGCCCCAAGAACGAAAGGCAAGCAATTCTTGCTGTTGAAAGCTGCTATTAAGAGCATGTGCTGCTAAGGAGCTGCCGTGTGTGTATTGTGAGTCATCCATCAGGTAAGAGCATCAGCTATTAAAGCACTCATTTCATGGTAAACTGATAAAAGAAGATTTGGACTCCAGCTAGCCTGGAACAGTTGTTTATTCATGCTGTCGCATGAGAGTTAAAGGAAGGCATGAAAGTTTCTCCTATCATTTTGTATCATTATTTCTACATAACATAAATTCAGCATTAAAAATTTTAAAAGCCTTATAAGGCCAAATCTTATAAATGTCAGAAGTCTTTTGGCTAAAAGTACTACAGAAAAATACACATGCAACAGATCTTCATTTTATAATCAATTTCTTTGATCTTAGCAACTTTAGTTACAAAAGATTAGTGGATTCTTAGTAAATCATTAAAAATCATGCAACATATTTCAGTTTCTTGTAACTACTCCAGAATAGCAGAACTGATAATAATTTGACTTCTTTTTTTAATGCAGTCACATAATTTTCCACTGTAATCATCCTGATTAGTTATTCATTATAGTTCGGGGGGGGGAACTTGAAGCTGGAGTAAGACCCATGGGTTGTTAAGGAAAATTAAACCAGCTTCTTGTTTCAAGAAGTTTCAGTTCTTTGGCTTTGGGAATTTATCACATGCTTAAAGGTCAGTATTTAAAATCCAGATTTTGCATAATGTAGTATAGCACAGAAGAAGGTTCTTATTATATTCAACTTTGTATATGAAATCTTTTTCTGCTGGATGTTTTATGGGCAAATTATAAATCCTTAATATTAAAATCAGGAGACATTAACAGTAATAATAAATTAATTTTGAAAACATTGCTAGTGTTTTAAGAAACCCCCAAACCTTACATTCTGAAAAAAGGTTACTCAATTGCAATAAAAATACCTCTCCATTATTTACCAATTTCCACAAGAAATATGTATTTCAGCAACTTACTTATATAGGAAAGTTTCTCTAACTGTACTAAAACTGTTGTTTTTTAATTAAAAACAAATCAAAACAAACAAAACCTCCACAAAACCAAAAAATACAAAACAACAGTTTCCATTAAAAGTGTTTTCTGGAGTCTGGGGTAAAACCTACACTTTTTTTTTTTTTTTTTTTTTTTTTTGCTGCCTAAAACTATTCAGATGCCTTGCACAAGTAACAAAATCTACCATTTTTATGTGGGCCATGTTTCAGAACTGTATCTCTCACAAGCAATTGTAGGTAATGACAGTTCACATACAGAAAAGCCTGCAGTACAACATTATGTATAGTCCTCTACCCAGAAGGGACTGGGATGATCACGAGGTATCTCAGTATCAGTGAGACACTCCCCTAAATAAAGAGCTGGTTAACCTACTGGAATGTCTCTAAAGAAGTTACTGACCAGAATTTTTTCACCTCTTCTTTCCTAAAATGCTGTGTTACCAGAATTACTAATTAGCATGTTTTCTATATAATAATTAAATGAACCTACAAGATAAAACAACTAAGTTCTTTAAGTCTAATTTTCTGTCCTAGAGTGAGAGAAGTACGTATCAGGCCTATCTTAAATAATTAATTTCCCTATCCTTCCCTGCTGCTCTACACACTAATTTGAAAATCTGCCTCCTCAGCAGAAAAACAGACACGACACTTAAGCAGCCATTTAGCAGGCCTCACAGTATAAATTTGATCAAATTTCACTGCAAGTTAAAAACTATACTGGGACAGAAATAATCAAGATTTCTGTGCTTCTATTTGTTGCTGATCTTTGCATATTCTGTAGTATTGTATCTGAACAGCTTGGCTACAGACTCTGGATCAGATATTACACCAAAACTTCATTTAACCATTTTCCTTTTTCCTTTTCTAAGCAGCTGAGTAGCTAAACTCTGGCTGAAACAAACCACAGTAACTGAGACACCCTGGATCAACGCTGTCATACCGTGCTCTGGAAACTGTTCTTGATAGGATAATCCTACAATACTTCTACACAGGATCTCCCCTGTAGCCTTCCAACAAACCTTTGCAGAGAATAGGCGATGTTAACATCAAAAAAGAAACCCACCCTAGTAACACCAAACTGTTCAAGGGATTACTAACTTTCTTGCTACGCATTCACTACCAGCGCCTTGCCCATTGCTCTCAGTTCATATTGTACTGAGAACTGCATACTGATACGCAATTTTCACCTGTTTTCAGAATAATCCTTGAGTCCTTGTTACACAAGTGAAACACTCCCATTTTCCCATTTCTAGATTTCATCATTGTTTTCCAGATCTCTCCATATAAATCTGTTTAAATACTGTTCAAACACTCTGGTTCTCTAAACACTTATTACTCTAATCCAATCATTAGGAGAAACCAACTCTTCCCATTTAGATATTTGAAATATATACAATTAAACTGTCTTTCAGAGACTGTAGAATTATAATTTTATATTCCAGTAGACGAGGTGCATATGCATAAGCAAAAGTAGCTTAAAAAACATTTTCTACAAGATCAATCACCTTAGTCTCTCTTAATCTCTTGAACTCAAGAATCTCATGAATATTTCAAAATAATACCTGAATTCACATATTCTCTACCTTTATGGATTATATACTTACAGGTAGTAATTTGCATTAAAAATCTCCTTTAATGATTTTAAAAATTATATGTCGAAATAATAATAATAAAAAAAATTCCAACCTAAAAAAAAACAACACAAAAACCCAGAAGTACCATTAAAGCTTTCAGTTGCAAGATGTGGCTGAAAAATTAAGAAGCAACCCTAAAAAGGAATGCACATTTTTGGACACTATCTGCTAGTAACTGAAGAATATTAATTTTACTCATCATCAATGGGAAGAGACAAATGAAGTGATTTTCCTCAAGTCCAGGGAAATACAAAGGTCCAAGAGGCCTGAAAAGCTAGGACAATTTTGAAGCAATCCAAATAAATTGAAAAATGAATGGAATTTTGTTTCCAGAACATGTAAAAATAAGCTGCTGAGTATCTGCACACGACTGAGTTCAGAAAGCTGAGAACATAAAAAAAAACAGAGAATGGAACAGGAATCAATCAGATGGAAAACTTACGGAGAATAATTTCAGAGGAAACATGTTCAGACAAGTTTACCTAGAAATTACAATGGCTGATGCTAGAACGTGAAAAATTAAAATGCTACCTTAAGACTTTTTCCTGGGCCACAAATTAGTCCTGGATGATTAGCCTGAAGTTTTACGCTGCTGTCAACTGAGTCAAAAATTATTTTTGAAAATGTAAAAAGCCTCTCAAATTTATACTCCTGTGGTACTTGAACCCAATTTAACTGGTAGCAGTCTCAATCCTACTCTTTCCTCACTGTCTCTCTCCTGCATCCATCACTGACCCATATCAGCCTGCTAATCTGGCAAGATCACTTTTTTTTTTTTTTTTAAATCCGAGTAGTTTTCAGCCAGATTTACAAAACTGAAAGCTCAAATGTGTGCAATCATAAGGGAGGAGAGATTGAGGGGAGCTAAGACATCCCCTGCGCAGAGCTGTCAACTGACTCAGCTGCACGTGGAATTAGTCTTAAGTCTTGCTAATTCTGAAGCCCAGCAGTCTAATTTCCAAACTAAAAGCATGTTTTTTTCTTTTCTAACTGGAATCCCACCATCTGACAACCGATTTGTTTTCATATGAAAATATTTAATTTCATTTTCCTTACTCTTTCTCCTACAATATTGTTTTTTTATTTTACTGAGTTTCTGCTCATTTTTCTTTACTTACAGTCATTTCCCTTTCTGATTTTCTCCTTTCTTGAAGCTGACCTTCAGTGGAGAAATACCATTATAGTTTCCTTGACCAACTGTACTAATCAACACTCCTCTAGTGTTTTCCTTAAACTATGTGAAGTATGCTTTCTCTTTCTCCATTTGCAGATTAGATTTGTTCACCAGAAGCAAAGGCTATAATCTCAACCATTTACTGACTACTATAAATATTGATATGCATTCATGCTTTGCAGAGGACTTCAAGACTCTTTGGTATTTGCACTCGGTTCTAAAACCACTGAAGAAACTTAATTTTAAATCTCTTCAAAACATCATCATCCTAAACCGGAAATTTTTATGCTTTAGCCCACCCACTTGAAATCCATACCATTTAAATAGTTAATCCAATACTTACAAAGCTGCATGTTAACAAACTGAAAATAATGCATGATTTGACAGTAAGGACCCTATAAAAATCAATTTCCTTATTAAGATTTTTCCTTTTTCTGTATTATATTCTTCTATAGAACTATCCTACGTGAGAACTGTTGATTTTCTTTAGCCAAGAATTGTATGACTTGGGATGATGCATTTTATTTTCATGCCTCTGCATGCAATGTTAATTTTAGCATAACAGTATATAAACACTATTCTGATGTGGATTTGAGATACCACCAATATGCATGCACGGCTTCTGCTCCCAAAAGCTTACAAGTTAGGGACCAAATGAAAAGAACTGCAGAAAAAACCAACTGTTGGAATCTAAAGATCAGAGACCAACGTAACAATGCCCCAGCAGAAGCAAAATTAAATGGAGAATGGATAGAAATACTTCAAGAGAGTTTATCAGAAAAGTGGGAGTGCCTTGAGAAGAAACAGCTGCCACCCCTACTGCTCTAGCAGAATGCACATTTCATTGATTCTCTGGATTCCTGGAGCAGCAGGAGCCAAGAACCCTAGAAAAATAACAAATTAAACACAGAGGACAATTACTTTGCATAGCTTCCCACTTCTTCCCCACTATGGTATTCCTGCCTTTTCTGTGTCCGTGCTTCTGACATTTCCTCTGTGTGTTCTGGTACTTGTGAGACATCCAGCAAGCTGATTTACCTCTCAAAAATCACCAGAAAATTGTGGGTTACTTTTCTACCATTTAGCAAATAAAATGAGTTCACAGAAAGGTCTGACAAGTACCATTTTATTATATCCATCCACAAAGTAAGTAGTCCGCAGCTGGATTCAGCAGCAAAGCAGAAAAGTGACTTCTGCTACTAACTGTTGAAGAGGCTCATGAAAACATACCACAGCTGGAATCGAGATTCAGATCTCAGCAGGCCCAACTCAGTTTTACTTAAGACAACATAACAGATAACTTGACTCCTATCCATTTTTTTTAATGTTATACTTTCAGATGATAAACCCATAAGGTTTCTCCCTGCACTGCTCACAGGGCAGAAGAGAGAATATCCTTCAAAGACAATATCCATCTTCTGTCACATAACCTGTCTGATACATGTCTTCATTCACTCAGGAGGAGGATGTTTTTGATGTGACTGATGAATAACCTTCTGGTTATGAAAAACCTTCATAAAAAAATGAAGTGAAATTTTAGGCAGTGATTCCACTCCTCCCACCCTGCTTTCTTCCCAGATATTGCAAAACTGAGATTATACTACGTAGCCCAGACTCAGTTATCAGTAATTATAAAATATCCCTATACCAACATGCAACCTTGCAGAAAAAACAGTTTAAGCTGTTGCTATGTTCCCATTGCCACTTATTTCCACCTCAGCTGTGCAAATCAGGCAGAGGGGAGAAGAGGAAGAGATCACAAGACATGAACAGGTCCCAGTCAAGCTCCCCCACCTATGGAAGCAAAACTGAAATACAGAAAATAGCCCAGAGTATGAATTTTGAAAACTGTAATACCAATAATCCCTTTTTCTTTTACTGCCTAGTTACTGCAAATAGCATCGATTTGCTGAGCTGCTGTGGGCTGTTGGTACTGTGGATGTAAGTGATGCACTCATTTCAACCCAGTACCAAGCAGTTCTCTGTAGCACCACTTTTCTATGCTTTTTTTGTTTAAATGCTCTTAATGTCCTCTAATCATTTAGCATCCACTTTATAATACAGTGTAGAAGCATTCATAGTTTCAATTTTGCAAGCCACTTCACAAAGACTTAGATAATACCTTTAAATTTTGCTGTTTCCTTCTACTAACTCATCTAAGAAAGTATGGGGGCGAGGATCAAGTCAGACAAAATAAATTTGCTGGCAATTTTAAGCACACACACTCCGAAGCGCAAATAATACGAGGAACCAATACTTCCCAAAGTAACTTTAAATGAACAGCTAAAATTCCAAGTATTGGTAATAGTAAATGCCACTCTTGTCTTAGTCTAATTTCTTTGGAGCTAGTTCTAAGGTTTCACAGAAACAGTACCCTGAGGCTACCAAACAGAGTTTCAGCTGCATCATTAGTAACAGTTCAGGAATTTGTTAGAACTTAGCAGCTGTTCAACTACTGAATCACCAGCAGAAATTTACTATTTTCCTTTGCTAATTTACAGGATTCCTGCTAGTGATGTAAGATTAAACCAAGGAGTTCTAAGCATATTTTTACTGCTTTAAACAAAAGTCTAAATTACTGCCATTATAGCAGTACTTCTTTTTAATTAGTTCCTCCACCATAACCTAATAGTTATGATGAGTAAAGATTTGAGATACATACTTAAAAGGATCACAAGGAAACATTTAAGCCTTAAGCTATATACCCAATATAAAGTATTTTAGGGGAAAATATAGCACTCTTTAAAGTATGGCATGTCCTTGAATACATATTTTTAAATCTAGTATCAAAGTATTCAAGCACTTATAAGCTTCCCTATTCCTTTTCATAAGTTATCAAATCTAAGTGGCTAGGAGAACATTAATACATGCTTCCAAACAAGCATTGCAAAACACTGGTCATCAGTTCTTACTACTACAGCTGACTTCTTGAGCACAACTGAAGGTTAAACAAGCATAAGTGATGTTCATCACTTGAGGCATTTGTGAAAGCACCAAGTCCATCTTCTCACATTTCAATAGCATTGGTGCTGACAAAGAAGTCACCAGGTCAAAGCCCAGCTCCCTTCAGAGAGAAGGCAGGCCTGAGCTGGGAAAACATTTACATGTGACCTGAAAAAAAAAAACAGTTCGAAGGGCCATAACACCTTATTTGTTTTCAAAAGAAACCTTCAATGCCCTCCTCCCCCTTCAGAAGCAGATTTGACAAGTGTTGTAATAAATATTACATGCACAGAGGAAAGTTGAAATCAATAGCAGGTTAATGTTTATTGAAACAATACAGAGAACCATTTTTAATAGCATTACTTGAAAATAGATCTAATCTAGCAAAGGAAATTCAATTTACATTTAGAGCAATCAGATTTTGTTTTTTTTACTCCAGGGATTTGCTGCAAACTCTGTCTCTCAAGATGTGCTTACTGTACTGTACTTAGCAGAAACAGTTTAGCCTTAATAAGCTGATAGTCTGCACGGGAGCATGGATCAACTTATTCTCATTAAGGATGTAAGCAGCTTTCTAACAGCCTTCTTTGCTGTTCAGCCTATGCCAGAGAAAGCAGGAATCTCTCCTCTAAACCCCGTAATTTATGAGTTTATTCAAACCCGCCAAATTGTTTTAAGTAAACGCCTCTTATATTTGAAAATTCCCATGGCAACTCATTTAGTTTGGCAGGAAGGCAGACCCAAATTCAATCCTTTTATCCTCCAGCTAAACCATTACAATGGTAATTCTGCTCTGACACTCTGAAGAGACTGCTAATTACTGTACTCGGGTCCCTAGACAGATTTCCCATTCAGATTAAAATGGTTGTGCATGGCAGAGAACAGTAGCAATACCTTTGTGTACAGGAAGGGATGTACGCTCATATTGTGGCTTTTTTACAAGAGTGGCTCCATGACTGCGAAGGCGAAGAATCTTCTATCAGCTAAGTTGTGCAGAAGAAACATTAAGGGAGGAAAAAACCAAGGAGCATGACAGCAAAGCAGACAACTGAACCGCTAAGTTAAGCATTTTGACTAGCGAAGATATTTAGTCACCTCTCAAATGAAATTAATCCTCTGCTATCACTATTACATACCGCATGTAACAGTATAAACTACAGATCAAAGAACTACACAAAACACTACTGAATATTCTGTTGTGTCATTATATTGAACGTGTAAGCACCCAGTGTCTCACTGTCACCAGAATATCTCAATTTTTTAAGTCGGGCAGGTCCTTTTACAGTGTTACTTATTTTGAGAAGGGTGTGTGTGGGTTTTATGACAATGATTTTTCCCCCATCATTTTTAATCAAGAAAACGTGAGGGAAACTAATGACCACTCCCTTGCTTTTCTGCCCCAGCTGTTCCCTCTTCCATTGAAATGCAAACAGCAGCTCAATGTTGAACAGAATAAACATTTGCTGTCTCTGGACCAACATTTAATGTATTGCAAAAGCCTAAACCCTGGTTTAATTTTGTCTTCTAGGAATGAAGATTGTGGTCTCACTATCCTCCCATAAAATGTATTTTCTTAGTATTCTGAAGTGGAAGGTAACTTTTGTTTTTGAAAAAGTGGGAAAAGGGGAGGCATGGGTATTCCAAATGTGTACAGCAGCTGGAAAATCAGACAAGAGAACATCCTCCCCGAGATGAATTAAACAAGACCAACATTCCCCCAGACTATCAACTTCCAACTCATTTAGAGAAATGTTCTTGGAAGAATCTTAAAATACTTGTCATCTGTTACAAGTGATCATAAAAACAAGCGCTAAATCTTCAGGTAAAATCTGATTATTGTTTCCTATATGTACTACCTTCTTCCCCCCTTAATGTGGCAGAACTACCCTACCCCAACGGTTTAGCATGGCTACTGAAAACAGGAGTTGCCCAAAAGAAAGCTAGGCAGAGACAGCAAATGCACTAGATCATAGTGGCTACCAACTTATGAACCCTTAATTATTTTTTCTAGTATAAACCTCTTTACTAAGAGTTCTGGGCACATGAAAACAGGTTTGTACCTTTTATTACTTTATTTTTAAATCTTCCATAGTTCCTTTATAAATAACCTACAACTCCTCAGTGTTAAGGGATTCTCTCTTGATAGCTCCGTTAGCTACTGATGGAGTATGTTAATGAATCTGGATTAGTTTTGATCAGCCTGCATTTCAGGTTCCACTAAATATTGTAGCTCCATCCAGTGGAAGAGTCAGACAGCATAAAGACAGACATTTGACCAAGTACTGCTAGATCATTTTGGCACTGAATTTGAGGAATTCTATGGCATTTAACTTGGAGAACAATGTCCATACCAGTGAGCTGCACATGGCTGGTTTGCACAAGGGCTTCATCAGTGAAAAAAGTCACAGGTGTGTGGTTAACCAAACATCCATTTTATAGAATCATAAACTAAGTGGTATGGCCATGGCTGCAAAATTATCTCATAACCCTTTTCAGGAAGGTAATAATGTATTCAGAAGAGCCTCCCTCCCTTTGCAGAAGAACCAGGCTGAGATGCACTATAAGGTTAGGGGTACTGTAGTTGACAGCACTGGCTGCAATAGGTCCTTACTTCAAAGTAACTGCTGAAGCTGGGAATCCTTTGGCTACAAACCTGACCTCCCTCTTTCTCAATATTACATTTAACAACTGATCTATCTTGAATGACTTTTCACTTCCTTTCACCTGTATACCCCTAAGATTCAATAAATGTGACTACTTCTATAAGCTTATGAAGATTTACTTCCTCTCCTGTTTATAGCCCACAGAAGAAACCCATTTATTGATATGCCTTAGTTAAAGCTTTGTAAACTCGTAAATGAAAATGACTTCTTCACTTTTACAGAAAAAAAAAAAAAAAAAAGGGTTGAGGCTGTTGTCATAAATGTATTGCTAAAACTTTTCTACAAGGTTCAGAGATACACGAATACCAACGCTTCTCCCACATTTATCCAATAAAGTCTTTTGTTAATTTGGTTTTGTTTAACACTCCATCTCTTTCTCAGCTTCGAGAAACAAAACAAAGATGCCACAGATATCAAAGATGCTTGTAAATCACCCCATCGTTTTATTTAGTAGTTTTATGTCATTTCATTCATAATGAGGCATAGTGCTGTGCCTTTCATATGGTATAGTATGCCCAGGACAATCTCATATCAGGGCATTACATTGATTTGTCTATTCAGAAACCAAACCACTGCAGTTAGGTACCTCTTAGTTGGAGTTTTTTATCCCTTTTCTTGAAAGCTGAAGATCCACTAAATTCAAGTAATTTATTTCAGTGCTGTATTCTTCCCATTTTTTCCCCATTTACGCTTGACTTTCATTTGCTTCACTTACTTGCTTATTAAGCTAAGTATTTAACCGACATTTCTGAAAAGCAAGTCAGTCAGTGAAGAAAAAGAACAAACTGTTGAATACCAGTTTTGGTCAAGTTTATGTTTTCTACCACTGACCCTACCTGAATTGCTTTTGTTTCTAGTCATCATGTAGCATCACTAAGGATTTCACTGATGAGATGAAATCAATTAGACTCAGTACTTTCTGAGTCATTTCAGGGAACACAGCACACAAATCTAAAAGCTGTTTCAGATACATGCCCAGGACAAGATGACAGCAAGGAAGGAAGCAACAGGTGTGAGTGTAACGGAGTTACACTTATTAATAAGCTGTTGTAGGAAAAATGCAATGAACTGTTGCAGGAAAAGTTATGACCATTGGTGACACTGTTTTGAAAGGAAAAATTCTGAAATGTATCTGGAAAAAGACAGACCTTTCAAAACACAGGACTAAGGACGACTATCCTGTTATTTATAAAACTAAAGCACAAGGATGAACTTTTCACCTTTTCTACAAACTACTTAAGTTTTGGTCATATCACTATTTCTTTTAAAGCAAGAACACTTACAGTAAACATCACAACAACTTTTCTTCCTTTCTCCAGATGGAAACTTATCATAACTAGTAAAGAACTAGATGTGCAAAAATAAGACACATCCATAGAAAATTACACAAAATGGAAGCAAAGCCAACTTTTAAAACGTTAGAAACACATTAAGCAATGTATTTAACTTTAAAACATAGTCTGTTTCCTCTTTTCATCTAAAATGTCATAATAACTGACATCTCATATTTGTTCTCTCCAAGTATGATTTTAAATTCCATGTTAGCTCCATTCGTAACATCTGAGAAAGTTAAACTCAGTAACTTTCATTTTAAAAAAATACTTGAGTATTCTAAACTTATTGCATTTTTGTTTTAAGAACAGATTATTTCTAAAATCCTACATGCAATGACAAACAAGAGACCCAAAGACAATTTTATCATGAAACATTTCTAATGAAATACAGCCATATTGTTAAAAACATCTTCTAAGTGTAGGCTGACTCATCTACGAAAGCAGTCAGACCCATCTGGCCCAATTAATGAAGCAGAGTCCTTATCTTCTACAACTAGTACCAAAGAATAGGTACAAACAGTCTGAAGTAATGTACTTTGAGATGCAAGGAATATTTGAGATGAAACCATACTGATGCATTAATAATGCTTGTCCAAAATATATTGGTTTTTTTAAGTGCCTGTTGCTGTTCTAGAAGACTGTTACATATCTTTATACTCCTGTGAAACACTCAATGCGTACCTATAGTGTAGCATCAAACACTGCACATATTCCTCTACATACAGTGTAAGTACTACAACCAGAATAGAAGATCAGCTACTCTAAACAGGAGCAACAGCGCAGAAACCCATACAAGAAAGCAGCTCTGTTAAGTATTTGGTATAAAATTTCTCTTTAGCACATCAAGATATTGAAGTTTACATGCATATTACATGCGAGGTACCAACAATGCATACTACATGCGAGGTACCAACAATGCATACTAAATGTAGTATGTTCCCAAGTACTGCATACAAATTATTCTACAGATGAATGAGTGCCACTTCCACTCTAACAAAAGCTTAACTTCAAACTTCAACTATAGAAATATTGTTTGCCTTCATTTAAACCAAGTAAGAATTTGTGGCTGGTGTTACTACTTAATATTTTAGTAAGGACACAATTTCGTTTTCATTTTGGGGTTTCTGATAATTTCCTAGGCTGAAGACTATAATGTACTCTTATATTTGGCAGTTTATGAACAGAAAGCTCCATTTGCCCTATTAAGATGTTAAATAACAGATTACCACATGCACTTCCCCATGTTGCTTTGGGTTTTTTTTTTTTTTTTGGTCATTTTTAAGTATTTGTGAACAGTTAATCAGCCCACCCGGACAGTTTCTGAAATCACAAGATGCCTTCATATTTTGTATTGCAGTGAGTTTGCTCTTTTTTCTTTGGTTACCCCATAAGCCACCAAACAACAACAAAATCTGGTTTTGCTTTAGTTCTGATGATGAAAGTAGATTATCTATTTACTAAAAAAGGTTCAAGTAACCTTTATCATAATCTGTGCCCCCAGTTTTAACCTTTCTGGAAGCTCTTATTTCAACAGTCTAAGATTTATATGGATAACATTCAGAAAAGTGTGACTGCAAAAAGAAATTAGCTTCTAAAAATATCGTTAAGCATTGTGAAGAAGAAAGATCTTCAAAGGTGATATTTGAAAGTTTCCTTTGCCCTTTTTAGTTTGAAACAATTTATTCTTGCATACCTGGAACACTTCTTGCTGCTGCTTCCAGTACCTACTTAACAGACTAATTTTTGGAGGGTAAAAACACCTGCTGTGAAGAAACCCTTGAAACAATTTCCTGATTCACAGGGAAGTGCATTGGCCTAAATCTCCACTGCACTACAAAATACGTATTAAGTGCAAACATGTAACGTACCATAGAACGGCAGCAATCAGAGAAAAACCACTTACTCTATTCCCTACCACAAACTTCTTTTTGTATGTTTTGCAGTGCAGTACATAAATTAACTATCCCTCCACACTTTAAAGAGAATATAAAATCTGAAAACATGTTACAGTAATGGTTAAGCAGTCATTTCTGGGAAATATTATCCATAGAACCATCATAGTAAACCAACAATTGATAAAGGTATTTGCTCAAAAATCTCAATCTACTGACATTACCAAACTATTTCGGAAATTCTATTTTGCAACAGAAAAACTTTCCTCAGGGAAGTTGTCTTTAGAAATTTATCTGTGAAGGAAAACTCTCACCTAACCTACAGAAACAAAACTTAAATAGCATAAGGATGAAGTATACTAATGTTCTTAATGAGTTATCTTCTCCAAAGAACACTACTTTCTTGTAACTTTTTATTAACTATGTGATGCAGAAGAGACATATGGTCTTGGGAACTACAAGCTCCAGAACACATTTACAGCAATCTCTATTTTTTCAGTCAGGAAAATCTTCACAAGTCTTAAAATGACATAATTCTTCTAGGATTAAAAAGTCAAAACAATAAATCAAAGGAATAGAATATTTCAATTATGGTACATACTTCTTTCTACAAAAAAGGTCACCTTCTTTCTGTGGCTAGTGTGACACTTCAGAAACCAAAATCAGTTGACTATGCTGTGGCAAGAAACTCCATCTTCATCTTAAATGTCCAAGTCATTCTTGAGAGCAGGAGATTCAGTATTTAAAAATCTGAATCAAATACGAATCTGACTGGCTATGGAAAAGAGTGTGAGTGGCTTTTCTTTTTAGCTTCCAAAGGACTGTTGAGAAATTAACAGGACAGTCAGGACAACTGGTGCCGATTGATCCTTTGCATATTATGAAGGATCGTCCAATATCTAATTATTCCTGACATGAAACCATCATTGCCACACTTTCCATTACTGGCAGAATATATTGCCCAGGGAAAGCAGCTGGAAGACATCCATGAAGTCCCCAGTTCCAGGATCTGGATGTACAAGCCTGTACCAATTTGCAGCCTACAGACTTGTGTTATTCTATCTCAAGTGAGGTTCACCTGTCAGAGACAATAATTATCCTTTGCACAAAGAGAAAAGACAAAATAGCATCCCTTTACAAACACCGTCCAGGATTTGCAACAGATGTGAAAACTTGGAAGGTTGACTATTTCTTCACAAATCACTCAAAATCTGGCATCTGAGGTCATCTAAGCACATGGGTGCCAAGAGACCTGAGTCTCAGAGTCAAAACAGCTGCTGTGCTTACTGAAAGATTCCAATTATGTTCAGCGGGTGAAATTTGCTCTGAGAAGGAAATGGCATAACCTCCGAGAAGTCCAACATTGCTCTGTTAATTCTGCATGGTAAGTAGGAAATGGATGTTATTTTTGTAAACTTCATCCTGAAATTTAGTGGAGATACAATATTCAAAGCAGGATCAACCACATCCTTTGCAAAAAGACAACAGTCGTCATCTACGCGTTCATAGTTTAGATACAGAAAAACGTGATGCTTTATCTTTTTTTTGTTTTGATGTTTGAAGACAGTGCTTCTCTGAGGATTGTTGGACATGTGGACAGAGAAAAGTCTGCTCCGAACTGAGAGTGTCTCTGGCCTACGGGGAAGAAATGAAAACATATCCAAATCCTAAATCTGACGTAAATACGGTTCTTAGCACTTTCCCAAAGCAATGGACCCACAGATGCTAGAGTTCAGATAAAAATACTTCCACAGGCAAAAAGTGTAGTTGCTCAAACCACCAATCTTTTCAAGATCCATAGATATATTTGTCATTATGTGCCCATACATGAAGTAGCAGAGATGCTGGCACCAACAAAAGACACCCTCGAAACCAGGAACCAGTCCTGAAATCATAGCAAGAACAAAGATTTATCTGTTCTACATTTGAAAGTGGCAGAACAGTACAACAGACTGTCAGTCTTACTAGGGAGAGTAAGAGGTAATCTCAAGAGTAAAACTCAGCTGGTTTACCTACAAGAAGACAAGGTAACGAGCAAATAACATAGCAGAGGCTTTGGTGCAAGTCAGTACATAAAATTGTTGAGTGTGCATAGAATACAGAAGGAAACAAAGCTGCTCTTTGTACATCTTCTGAGTTGCAAGCGTGAAGTCTGGTTGTTAACTGCACAGGCCTAAGTGACAGGCCGGTTCATATACTATTTTATGAATTCTTTTCCCAGAACATCTTTTGAGGAGGCTGCAGGACTCTGCAAGGATTCCTAAATATCAGTTGTTGCCACTTTCTGAAAGCAACATTATTTGAGATGATGCAGCAGAACATAATGTATAGCAAAGATTCTGGGAGGTGGCAGAGAGCCTACAGAAGACCTAGGAGACTACTTCCAAAAGCAAGCGTGGATAGATTGATGCACCAGGGTACTGTACTTGAGGAAAGTGCTCATTACTGAGACGAGAGGCAATTTCGCTCACATCGGAACCTTCCGGATTATGAGCACTCTCCAAGCAGGGTGTTACTCTGGTTTTAAGACATTCTTCTCCTCCCTTATGCAACTGTGCAGAACTAAAACCTACAAAAAAGGACAGGAAAGCTATGCTCTTGCTAGCATCCCTACGATGCCACACTTCAGGTATCACGAGAAAAGTAAGGCCCTGCACTATTAACACCGAGTACTTCTTGTAGGAAAAGGAACTCGGACTCAAATCTTGATCAGATCCTTTTATTCTTCTGGATTGACAAACACTGATACAAGTGTAGGAACAGTCACCTAAAACAGTCACAATACTCTCTCTTTTCCAAGAAACTCAGTGGAAACACTTAAGTTTAACCACGCCTCCTTCAACCTTCCTTCCACATACCATTTTTTGTCCCTCTTAACTGTGGATTATGTCCCACACAGGACAGACGATGTTTTCTGTCAGAAATGCAACGTATATCCATGTTATTTTAAGGAAAAGACACTTTTATGACCAGAAACACAAAAATGCTCCTTAATAAAGTTAAGGAAGTGTAGCCATATGCCTGAGGTCAAAGCCAGATAAGAGAACTGGTCTAATTAGTAAGACATCTAAAGGATGCCCTGTAAGTAAAGTGTGAAGGTATGTATAGAAGAGCATTTCAAAGGATCATTTGACAAAAAGATTCTCCTCCCCAGAAATCCACAGTAAACGATTTCTTCTATGCTTTTAAGTGTATTATTTGTTTGGATTGGTAACACATGCTAATAATATTAATGCTTTAGAGGAATACAGACATTTACCGTTTAATTTCTATAATTACAACTCTCAGACTTCTTCCTGAAACTACATGGTAATGTCCTAAAGACACTTGAAAACAAAACCTCATTTTTCTACTTTTTACATAAGCTTCCCTTGAAATACAAGATGTTTAGAGGAGTCATAAAGGAGCGATATTTACTGCTCTTATGCCAGTTAAGGTTTCCTGCCAATAAACTATTTTAATTAAACAGGATTCTACTTGGACACTTTTGTGAAAGACATGAAAGTAAAAAGCAAAGTTTATAAAAACCCAAACTGGTATCAGAACATCAAAAGGAGTAAGCGTTGGGTTCACACACACACACACCCCCCATGACCTAATACAGCCACCTCCATCAAAAAGTTTGCTGAATCTAGTAAGAAAAAGCCATACCTTAAACCACAGGTGCTTTTCATTAAATGACATTTAATCATATCTAGTTTTCTTGGTTCCCCCTCAACCTTAAAACTGGGCTGAAAGGATATATGTAATTCTCATTTTGAACAAAAATGACTGAACAGATTAAAATGCAGCAAAAATAAACAAAAACAGCACCTAGATTATGTTGGGGATTATGCCTCAACTACATCCTCATAAAGTTGTCTTAGCAAAGCTTTCTAAAGTTTCCAAATCAATTTGAGATTTTTAGTAAAAAACAGTTCCTAGATTTCAGACCTAAACCATTGATCATAACTATCATATCAATAGTTGTGCATCTTACTTCCAAGTTCCTAAAAGTAAGACTAGAGTTTTTAGAAAATCCTGTATACCTCAGATGTACAAAGTGCTATTAATTTTAATGAGATTAGTTATTGGACTCGCTTAAGATCTTTAAAAAAAATCCCAGCTACAGTAACTAGTGAAAGAAAGTATTATTTAATAATGATTAACACTTATATGTAAGTTGCTTATATATAAGCAGTTGGGACTGCTACAAACAGATTACTTTTAACAGCTGCAAAATATATAGAATGTAAATTATGGCATAATCAGAATAAATGGCACTATTTATCAGCTTTTGTGTCAGACACGCTCCACTATTTTCCAAGCACAGCAGTATGATTTCCACAGCAAGAAGAGATGACATTTTCTGAAATGGTACTGTTAAGAGTCTCTTTAAGGCTGCCCAGTTGAGCAAGACTCCTAGGTAACTGTTAAACTGCTGATCTTCCCATTTACTTTTTTAGGAAGACAAGACATATCATTTAATACCTGGTTTACTAAAGCCTTAAAGCACGAAGGCTACACAGCTGGATGGAGCTATTTTAAAAGTTCCTCCAGAAAAATATTTCAGTAATACACAGAATTTTCAAGAGGGCTTGTGCAACAAAAGCTTTCAAGACAATTTAAAATTAATTCTACACTGAAATCAATGGAACTATTTCTTATTAGCACAAGTTTCTGTACGAATGCCAAGAACCCTTCAGAGTTCCCCCATAATCTCCAATCTTATAGGACAACATAAACTTTGCTCATTCTTCTGTTTTAAGGACCACCTGCAAAACAACATACAGATTGCTACAAAAGAATTAGTGTTCCAGTAATGAATGTTCATATATATCTAAATGTAAATGTATTTTTTAAAGTAAATACTTACCCCTCAGTATTTTACAAATTCTTAAGGAGTTATCACCACATTTACAGATAAGGAAGTTAACATTTATTTGAAGTGTATCTTTGCTAGCATAGTAGAAAACTAGTGTTTCTATGTCCAGAGGAATTTTTAAAGCCTTATTTTTTATGTGTTTCTTTCTTAAAGCCAATTGACCTTTGGATGTTCAAGAGTAACAGATCGCCCTGAAGCTTTTCTCGCTGCCAAGCCATAAAGCACCTCTTAGCAAAGTTCTCCACCATGCACTAAGACAGAAGCTCATACTGCGAGGATCACTGAAGGAGTCCCTCTCTGCAGCCCAATTACCTTCTTTGGAAATCAATCAGCAATTTCAGGAATGACTACTGAAAGACAAATGCAGGCCTTGCTTTTGCAGACTTAAGAAAAGCCAGTTTTCTTACCAACACTGCAGCAATAGGTCTAATCATTCCAAATGACAAGAAATATAATTAACTGAAAAATCAGATTAGCACATTATTACCTCCATGTACCCTATGTATGTGGGTTAAAAAAATTGGGAGAAATTCAAACATTCCTCTTAGATTCCTTTGTCTATTACAATTTATCTTCCAAGGCAAAACAAGCAGTTATACTCTCTCAAACAGCTTTCTGGCACAATATGACATGAAGATCTCATTATTCAACAATCTCTGTTGATAGCACTGCTTTTGATTACAAATTCCAACAAACTAAGCAAGCAAGCTCTCATTTTAAAACTTGAAAACTGTTCCTTAAGAATCTGGCAGCTATAGGTCCTAAAAGCTCAGACCAACAGATACAGAAAAATAAGGCCACTGACAGTGAAAAGGCTTAGCAAAGAACTAGAACTGCATACCTGCAACAGTTCCATTCACTACAGCATTCAAGTGCCTTTGACTACATATGACAAATCTCTACTACTACTTCTAGTTTCATTTCACCTTTCCAGATGTATCATTTGCTTGCGTTGGTACAACTATATCAGTATAGTCACTATGGTTCCCAAGAAAGCCAGGGTACTCAAGGTTTAAATTTTGTTTTGAAACTAGGACACACAGTGAATAAATCCCAAAGAAGCCACTTCTAAGATGAGAGCATAGCGGTGTATGCAATCATATGACTGAAAATTAGTTTTCATCAAAATTACTACAAATTAACTTTGTAGTAAGATCAGCCAACTCAAAATGGTAGTTTTGGAGCTTTGGTTTTTCCAGTCTCATGAAAAAAGATTTGCAATGTACATTTTTGGAGACTGTTTAGAAAAGTATTTATCAAAGGTTGGATCTATTTATTTATAAACAAAGCAACTGAAATTCTTAGTATCTACATCTGTGTTGGGTCAAAAAGAAAACTTCACATCTTCCAATCCATTTACAAGAGGTTGCAATATCAAAAGACTGGACACAGTGTTAGAGATCCCTGACTTTTTCCTAAAATTTTCTGGTGTCCAGATTTCCTCCTATCCAATAATTCCAAGTGATGTGAAATTTAAAACACACTTCACTTTCCTACACAAGTTGAATTTGATGAACGTAACTATGTACACAGATGTTGTGAAAATACTAAAAATTAGCTCACAATGGTAATACTGAAAATATAGAAGGCAGTTCTGTTTTCATTAAGTTGTCCTTATTAATAAAGTATGTTTGAAAATTAAGTCAGAACTTTTAACACACTTATTAAAATACATATGCTATAAGAAAAAACAGAGTAAGAAAATAGCATTTCCAAGAACACACACACACAAAAAATTACTGCTTAATGGAGTCTTAAATGCTTCTCATTAATAACTGTCTTCCAAGAAATGCAACTTTCCACTAACATCTAATCTAATCTTTCATTTTCCAGGACAGTTTACCACTCTCAAGTTTAAATTAAAGTATGTAAGAAATGGCCCAGTCCAAAATGATGCAAGCTATTTAAAATAGTTAGCTCCAATCTCTTATACCATGCTCACCTGTTTCTCCTACTAACAGGGTCCAGAACATTTCCATATTAAAGCTTTAGCCTACACACAACTTAAGAAAGAAAGAGAAATCTTATTAGTCCTTCACTGGAAGCTCAAGCATTTCTGTACTGGTTTTAAAAAGAAACACTTAAGTTTTCTATTGAATAGTAAGTGAAAAACCCAGGCACTTTTCCAAAGGTTAGAATTTTATGTGTTATGACGTCAAAATAGAATAATGTAGAGCAACTTGAAGGCTATAGTCGGCATTAAACCACAGATGTTTGTATGACAAGCTTTATTTTTGTATAATTAGAAATCTACGTTTCAAAACTAACACTGGCAATAAAGAATGCTTTAAATAGTCTGAAATGGGAAATGTTTACTGGTTGCTTTCCTGTTACCTCAAACAAACATCTTTGCAAGGGCTACGATCCCTCCAGAAACACTGCCAAGATGACCCGTACATAAAGTGATTTGACCTCTTAATACAGTTTCATTAATATATAGTATAAATATGTGTTAAAAGTGCAGGACAACACATTTCTACTCTTTATATTATGTCTCCCCAGGAGTCACAGTCCTATAATTAGTATTTCTTCCACTAAGGTACCGGGCTGTGATTTCAAAAAAAATAAAACCAACCAACCAAAAAAGAGCTGCAACTAGAAATGAATGATAAGGAAAAGAATGCATGGGTAATTCATTGCAGTTTGCTTGTCATCTTTGTCAAGACGTCATCTTTTTCAAGACAGACAGACAAGGAGAATCAGAGCCTCATGCCTTCTTGCATAAAGGGAGAAATACTTTAAGAAGATTTTATACAAAGATCCCAGCTTACATGTTCTGCTCTAGAGCCATCAACAGAAAACGAACAGAGAGATGCGAGAAAAAAACCCAGAGACTACAAGAAACACTGGAAAAATAGCCAGGAATAGAGGAAGCAAGTTTAAAAAAATGGGACGAAGAATGAAAAGAAGTTACAGATACCACAGAATTAATTACCATAATAGGTCAATGTCATTTTTTCTTTCACAGCTATGTCTACCAAAAAACAAATAGATTAAGCACACTTCTGGAAGACAGACAAAACCCATGCAGAACCTAATTAGAGCTCCTAATCAATGTATTATCCTGCTTTGGAAGGGCATGTACCTACTGAGTTTCAGGCAACAGAGCTTCTTTGTTTCTCTTTGAGAAGAAACTATTTTCTACATTTCCCAAGGTCTTTTTCAGAAATTACAATCTACTATTTCTCAAGTCATACGTTTGTAACACCTTAAATAAATGGAACAGAGGAGAGTGGTATATAACTCCAGTAAATATTTTGGAGAAGGAGGAAAAGGGGAAAAGAGACAGGGTATTCAACACTAACTGTATATAGACACAATTAACTGATTTCCCTGGGTTCTAGAAGCCATCAAAGATGTCTAGAAGAAGATTCAGAGTAACAGCTGGATTAAGCCACCTAGGAATAACTGCTGGAGGAGCTTCTTTCTCCCATTAGTATAAGGAAAGCTGTGGGAGAATAAGAATCAGTATCAACAGCTACCTAAGTTATAAGCTAATAAAAGTAGACATTCACATCATTTCATCTGACTATGACAACATGTCTAAATTTTTAAAACAATTAACTGAAATATCTGAGAGTATTGATTCATCCTTAATTACCTGCCAACTTTTTGAATACAGAAAGTTGAAAACAAATCTATAATCATTATATGAAAAAGCACATTTTATATCCTCTTTCAAAATCACTCTCATGAACAATATTCTGATAAATAATATTAGTTTTCTCCTTAGTACTGCAAAGATCTTTCAGGAGAGTTAAGGAATTTAACAGAGTTTAAACAAGTTTTTTAATCCAATGAAATTGCAAGTCACCTAGATATCTTGTAGTAATACGGTCTCAAAAAGATAATTTCCATCAACAGACATTATTTTGGTGGTAATGAACCACTGGTCCACCACAATAGACAATGATGCAGAGAGCTGCTTCACACTTGCAGCTGGCCTGAAATAATTTTGGTAGTACTCAATACTAGTGTAAACTCAAAAATTTAACATTGCAGTAACATATCAAGTACAATACGTAAACACTTCCTACGTGAGCTGCTGTATGAGTCCTCCTCTTTACAACTCAGACTCGCATTACGGTAAGACTTAAAATGCATACCAGAATGTACTTGAGGACTGCCCAGTGTAACTAATTCTTTATTCAACTTGTGAATAACTTGCTGAAATTGCAAGTACTAGACATACTGGACACTGAAAAACAGAAGAGGAAACCCTACATACTAACAGGCTTTCCTCTTTTGTTTTCTACTGTCCTGTTATGCTACACTGAATTTCTGATTATTTTGTTCTCATGCTGTCTGCAGGTGAACATAGTCACCCACAGTTCTACAGAAGTTTAAGTTTATCTAAGGGTGGTCTGCTGCAATCCATTTTTCCCTGGCTGTGTGTTCTCATTCCGTCACTTCTGTCAGTGCTAAACCAAAACTGACTCCATAGCAAGTCAGCTAATCCAAGGTTAAGCTCTCCACCAAGCAGACTCACTATGCGGTCAGATGAAGGCCAGTACTTTCTGATGCAAAAGAGGAAGCAGGAACAGCAAATCACGACGGAATGGCAAGACTGCAGCAGCCCTTGGTTCATACTGTCACGGAAACTTAAAGTCTGCTTCACACTTCTAAAAATAACACACTATCACCTCTCCTCCACATCAAAAAGTTTACCACATGGTATCCAGCAGTCACTCCCAAGAAGTTTGACTGCTTCATTACCCTACCTACAGAGCTTCCCTTTGATCGTTTACATGACATGCACTGTGAGAGACTTGCGTCTGAAATGACAGACAGATGTACTGCAGAAATTTCCTAAAAAGCTTTCAAGGACAGCAGCGTCCTTTTTCTGCTACTGTATCACTTATTAAATTTCATAATTTTAATTGAATAAGCAGCAACCAATGGATTGCACAGCATGACCAACATTTCAACAGGGGGACTATAGAAGGCGGCACTATGTTCTCACTTGTGAAAGCAAAAATGTAAAACCAGCACATCATGCAGGAATGAATTAGAGCTATTCAGGGAAGTCAAACTCGCATGCAGAATTTATTGTGGCTTTTTAATGGCTAAAACAAATGAAACCTTCTTCTAGTATCTTTCAAATTCCAAGCTATTGCAAGTCTTAGCTACAGGGCAACAAATTCTGTAAAGCAGTACTACAATATCCACTTTTTTTTTTTAAACTAAAGCTAAAGCACGATGAAAAATTATTAAATCAAAATTGTTTCTTTTCTATCAAGTTTTTGGTATGGAATTCACTGCACACAAAGTTCTCAGGGTAAAAATGAAGACATCCTTCAATTTATTGTAAAAAGTTGAAAACAGACCACAAGGGAAATTTACAACTGCACTTATAAGGAAGGTTTTAGAAATGTACTTTAATTAATAAACAAGCCCCACCTCACCACACTTGCTGAGGGCAGTCTTCGGGAAAGAAATGCTTTTAACTTATCCAACTGAAAAATAAAATATTCTACCAATACTACTGCCCCTTCGTTATATTCTCTCCTGCTATATAAAGAAATGTATATAGGAGTAACTAAAAATAGAAATACCGTTAAAATAACATCCTAGTAACAGGGAGAAACAGGACAGTTAAGAGAGTGCTTACATATCAAGCATTACTACGATGAACGTTCCAAATTGTATTTCCCCCATACCATATCGCTAAATTTAAAGATATTTAAGTCTGAGAAGTCCGAAGTCACTATTAAATGCAATAACCAGACGTCCTAACAAAATTAAGCAATCTTCTACTTCTTATTTCCCACCCATCGCAATCTTAAAATTCCATTATTGTAGTGGCAAGTTATATACGCAGATTTGACAGGGAACTTCACTGCAGCTGTCTTCAGACAAGATGCAGGCAGTAACCAAGTAAAACTAGATTCCCCAACGCAGGAAGTGCAATACAAAGAATGTGAAAAACACTGATTTCAGAGCAAATTAGAATAAGTTAAGCAGAATCCAGAAATATTATCTGTTTTTTCTAGAAAGGAAGAATGTGGAGTCAAAGGAAAAAGGGGTAAAAGGTATTTGCCTGAAATTTGAATTCTGTTGTATGTGCCTCATCCTATATAAAAACAGTTACTATGAAGACAAATTAGTAATTAAAGAGACCTGGAGAATTGTATAACGAAAAGAGTATTTTAGCCAAATGTGTTTTCCAGAGAGTTTATTTAACACTTCTTGGAACATTAAAGCCTTACACTCATTCGTACTGTCCAGGACCTCAAAAAAAAAATTCCAAACCCTTAAAGACACTGTAACTTGGTACAGCGCCTATTACATTTGTCCCCTTACACAGGCTCTGCATTATTTCATACGTTATTTTTTTCTTACATTCTGCAGTGCATATTCCAGAGAATCTTTTGTCTTTCCTTTCCAAGAGAACTGCCCACCCTTACTGAACTCTCACGAATAACAAACCCTCAAAGCTCTCACAATGAAGAGAGATCAATAACCTGTAGGATTCACTTTACAAGGCGGCATAAGGCCGGTACAGCTCAATGTGATCCCAAAAGCCTGCAGACTGCTTTATTCTTCCTTTTTTTCTTTGGAGAAAAACATGAAAGAAGCAGTAACATAAAATCTTGCAGGTCCAGATAACGACCAGTAACTCACTGAACTATGGGAGGAGGAAAAGAATTAGTCCTAAAGAACGTGCAGTAAAGCCATAATAATAATAATAACAACTACTACTATTATTATTATTAAAGTTTCATACCAAAGAAATGGAAAAATAAAAAGTAATAACAATTAAAAAAAAAAAAAAAAAAAGGTTTTGGGCTTTCTCCTTAGGGAGATAAAATGACTTGTTCAGCCAGTCTGCCTCAAGTTGTCATTTTTATTTCTAAAGACAAACTTTTGACTATACCACCATCTTAGTAAAACTCCAAGAGCAAGTGAAAAAGGTAATTAACAATTCACATCCACAAGAAAAACAATCACTAGTGATCTAGGTTCATAAAGATGAGAAGAAACACACTTTACTACTGAAACAGCCTCTGTTCACCCAAGTACTTTCACATGGAAATCCATTTTAGAAATGTACCTATTTGTGCACTGTTGCTATAAAATGTAATTAGACTTTTTAATATCTTGAGTATAAATGTAACTGATTATTCCAATAAATCAGTAACTCATTCCCATCTCTTAACACTAGCTTTGCTTTTCTGAAATGTATCCCAGAAAACCAAAACATTGCCATTATATGGCAAGAATGACACCGAATCTTCTCTCCTACATAATCACAAATTTTATTCAAGTTGGACAGAGATAAACCAAAAATATATTAATATCTTTTTATCTATTTTAATCCTCTGTCATTCATTTGGAAAACATTAATAGTGGCAGGTATTCTGCCATGTGAAGAGGAATTTCTGATTTTACATTCATACATTTTAGAGCATCTTTGGAATCTTCCAACATCCAGTTTCCCACATCTTATTATAATTAGCTAGGATTTCTTTTTTTCCTCGTGCTTACCCTGATTATTTCAAGGTTTATGGCTTCCTTCATGGAAGTTTTCAATTCATGTATTTTAATCCTAAACCAGAATTTTTCAACTCTCAAACTGCCTGAAACCGTAATTTAATTGAACAGCCTTTTTCGATACTAATTAAACAGATGCAACAGGTAGTGCAAAAACCAAGTTCACCTATATACTAATTCATTAGTATGTATTACACATGCCTGTTTCAATGAGACATAATTTTCAGAAATAAGAGCCAATGGACCTTTAACTCTTGCGCATGCAATAAGCACTGCCCGAATTTCTTATGCCGACAATACATAAAGATGTTAATGAAGTGAATTGACAAAATGTTTTTCAAATGATGCTGTATTTGGACAATAGTTAGCCCTCTGTTGACTTTTTTCTAAAGGGAAAAAAACCTTTCTGTAATCAGGATTATGGAGCTCCCTCCACCTGATTAAGGTACTAAATGAGGCAGAATATTCTCAAGAAAAAATGCTGACTGACACTATCACAATGAAGAACTACTGATGTATTCATTCTTTCTGGAAGCTCAAAATACACCCAATCCACCACCTCCAAAAATGAAGCATAACACAAAAACAGACAGAGCATACATGTTAGTACTTCAGACATACTGGGCTTGTGTGACCTATCAGGTCATCGTGGGCATGACCCTTTAGTCCTATTATCCAGCAATAAGAGGGAGGTAGAAGAATCAACAGATATTTGACTAAATTAGTTCTGTATTACATGGAAGTTTGAGTTGTGAGAATTTTTTTAAACTATTTGCTGCACAGTAACTAAAGAACATCAGGGTTTCAAATTTTGCCCATATAAAAAGTCTCTTCCTTATTACTATTACTGATCTTGACTATAAACACAATATTATGTGCTCAAGATCTCTTTAGTAAATGAATAAATTCTGAACATCTACTTTCTTTAGTTGTCTTCTGCTTTCAGATTGACACTGCAATGTGAAGAGGACCAAATTACATTTTTTTCATACTTCCTGCTTAATATTTTACCATATTTTAATTCAAAAATTAAGTCTCTTTCCTGATCTGTGGTAACTTCAAAAAATGTCTTCTGACACCATGTGTCACCACACATTCTCTCAGTGCCATCATCTATTAGCATTCACTAAACACCCCAAATCACTAGGTCATTTTAATACCACCTACTATTTTCTTTCACAAGATCATCTCCATTTTTCCTCACAATAAGGAAAATTTTCCTCCACTGAAAAAGATACAATTTATTTTTATCATTTTATAATGGCACAAAAGTGGTGGTAAAAATCAGCAGAAGATGCAAGTTAATGGCATGGGATGCACTATACAGCCACACTGAGTCACTTTGATTTGAGTGAGAATACAGAGCCAATCTAAGAGAAGGGCTCTCACAGGGTAATTCTGGTCCCTGCAAAAGGCTTTAAGTCATCTAGCTGGGCAGAAGACAGTTTATATTATCAGGAAATGAGAAAGACAACCCATTTTCTAGTTTCACTATGTTTATTTTTCCCCAGTATACTGACAGCAAAGTTTTTGATATTGTGTTCCTGAATTGCTTTGTTCTTTTTGGAAGGTGTTCAATGTGATGATCAAAGAAAACATACCTTCTTTTCTTAAAGTATCAGAATCATCTCAAAGCAAAACTTAAAAGCATGTTGTATTTCCCCAGCCTTAAAGTGAACTATCCTTATACTGAAAGAAGGTGAGAAAGCTAGTGTTTGAAACAGTTCAGCATTGCATTTTAAAGGTGGTAAGAATGTCCTGCATTAAAATGAGGGAAAAAAAGATAAAAATCTATTAAAAATATTACTCTGTTCTGAGGAATAATTTGATCCGGGATGAGATGTTTTAAAGTTCGCTAGAGAATTACAAAATAGTATCTAAACTTCATTTCAGGATGCTACTCCACAGGTTTACTCTTGCTGCAGTATTGCATTTCAGAAGTAACTTCTGGAAACAGAAATCAAATATTTGCGTACAAATACTTACTGCAGGTATCAGTAACTTTTTCACTTCTTCAACAGCCCTCTTCAGCTTTATTTCTGCTCTGTTCTGAGCATCCTCCACAGTGATAAGTACATGTAAATCTTCATTCAGGTGTTCCCAGTTGGGCTTGCCTCTGTTCTGTTCTTCCTAAAAAAATTAAAACATGGAAACTATGAAGTACTGTTACATTCTGTATAAAACAATTACATATACATTAGACACATTCAATTTTTTGAATAGCACAAACTATTTTCAGCAAGATGGGAAACGACCTCCATACTGTAGAAATTGTTTTATGTGGTTACTTAAGAAGAATTTGGGCTTTGAAATATCTTTTGGGGGATTTTGTTTGTGTTTTGGAACCACGACTTTTTTTTATTTTTTGAAGACTATAAAACAAATGTGATTTCTTAAGAGTACCTTTCCAAACCAAGCAAAGTAACAAGAACATGAAGTACTACAAGCACAGTATTGCTTTCAATATTATTTGGAGCCTTTCAAGGCTTAAACTGATAAAATATACTGGTGGCTAAGAAACTTAATATTTTCAATAAAAGTGAAACAGAAACCATACATAGAAACTCCATCTGAATCATTCCAAAGGACAAGAGAGCAATTCTTCAGTGTTAAAAATCACTTTAGTCATGAATAAAAGGTTCAAGAATCAAACATTACAAAGAGAAAAGAAGTTGCCATTTTCAAAGCAGAACTATGTGCACTGCATGAAGGGCAGACAGGAGGAGATGACAAGGCTTAAACACTGAAGTCACAGAAGAGCATGTAACAAGACAATTGTCATTACAAAGGTACTCTCTTACATCAATGGCATTAATAGTCCCAAATTTAAACCTTAGTAATGTTTTCAGAAAGGCATGGTAAACAAAACATTTTTTTGATGTAAACATTTTTAAACAGATATCAGTAAATTTAAGTAACACATCAAATAACCAGTGTTTCAAAAAATAATATAATGAACACAGCACAGAAGAAACTTTACTTTTATTAAACAGCTAAACTTCCCAGAAACTTAATTTAAATGTGACAGTATTTAAAATGTGATAGAACAAGTTAAAAAAAAAGGGGGAGGGGTGTGTGTGAATGAGAATCAAAACTTCAGTAAATAAGAAAGGTTTATTATAACTAGAATCTAAATAAAGGCCTGCATAAAAATCCTGGGCATAACAGAAGAGCCTCCTGTTTATACGACAAATATTTGTGGCTTAACAATGGTTCACATTTAAAAAAAAAAAATAAGGCAAGCAAAGTTAATTGCAAATGTGTCTTTTCCCCCAAATTTCATTAACATTAAAATTCTTCCAAGAAATCAGACATACAGAAGGAAATGTTTGATGATTTAATACCAACAAATATTTGCTGTACTTCATATTCATAGGTACCTGAGGGACCACTGTTACTTAGAATATTCTATCTTTAATTCAGCTGCCTTAACTCTGAAATGTTTTGTGGAATAGATGAGGATAAAAATGAGGGGGGAAATGGAATCATGAGAGGTATACAGAAAATTTAGGTAAAAGAACCAGTACTCTGAAGGAAATTTCATTATTCTTCATTTAACGTCTGCACATACTCACTACTCCATAATATCAAGCTACAGTGTGGGGTTTTTTTAATGTTATCTTAGACAACTTTCTAAACAATGGTGGCTCTGAAAATATCTTCGTGAATTTCAGAAGCTGAAAGAGAGAAAATAACCCTCATCCGTAAAACAGAACCTGATGCAAAACACAGCTGGGTTATAACACATTCTCTGCTGTAATTTAATCTCTGAAAGTACTATCTACCACAAGGTATTTACAGCTTATTTCACTCAATCATGACTGAAACTCAGCACTATTACTATTTAAACAATTCAATTACTATTTTTTTTAACCCCAAAGCAGGAGTCAGTTGTTTTCTTTAAAGATGGTGAGAAGCTATATTAATATCAGGTAGTACAAAGTATTATGTTACAGGTATGATGAATGAGAGAAGGTTCCTAAACCAGCAGAGGGCAGAGCAAGAAACATGCTGCTACCTCTTCTTGTACCGGCTGGTAGTAAACTGACACCACACTGAAATGGGAAAGGTACCACTTACTCACAGGTGAGATGCATGATAACCCGCACAACTATAGTACCGGGGTGCTGGGGCAGGAAGGCAAGCAAAGGACAGGGAAAGGTGTCCCCAGGTAAAACAGTTCTATTCCTAAAAGAATGCTCATACATGCTTATACGATGTGGGCAAACATAAAGCGTCCTTACTGAGTGGCATTGATTTCTTTCATAATGAAAATTATAGGGTTCAAAGTCTCAAAAACTTGGAAGATCTGGGAGGAGTTACAACCTGTCAACAACAAAAAAATACAATGCACACTGTTATACTGAATGTATGCCTGATTTGTAACTTTTAGAACACAGAAAAATATGTTGTTATCTAAAACAAAGTAGCCTGCCTCTCTCTCTTACTGTTCAAGTATTTCAGATTAACAATCTCAGCTATTGGTTAAATTATTCTGTTGCAGAATGAAATATTTTTTTTCAGTTTTTTTTAAAAAAGCTGTACATAAAGACAATAAACAGATGATTCTATATATATTTCCTTTTTCCACACACCCTAATTTACTTTTAGATGGAACAAGTTGTGTGTAAGGTCAATAATCACATGTATTATTAAGGTCAGAACTCACAGCACAAATATTTATCAGTAAGATAACTGAACTAGTATACAACTAGATCTACACATGCTCTTCTATGGTCATGAAATAGATCAGTAAGCTCTGTTGCTGTGGAGAGTACTATTTCTTAAGTCAAACGGTAAGACTGAAAGAAAGGTTAAGAAGAATAAAAGACCACACTATGTTTTGAAAAAAACAATTGGTCAAAAAACAAAACCAAAAAACCCCCACACAAACAGACAACAGAGTCTGGAATGGGCTTCCAATTTCTGCTGTTCTATCTCAACACACTGGGGCTCTGAATTCCTCTACTGCTTCCATTCTGTCCCATGAGGTTGCTTTCTTAGTGGGTTAACAATTTTCCAAGACAAGTCTTGTTTGTTCAAAATGCTAGTTGAATGTTATATCAATATGAGTGTTTAATTATTTATTTTGTTGTTTTTATCAGAAGCAGGAAATTCAGATCTACACTACATCATTTATTCAAAGTCAGTTGCAAAATGTATGACAGGGCTAGGCTCATGGGAGGAGAGATAACCTGCAACCTCTTGCAGTTACGAGCTGCAATTTTTTTATGCTTACCTCATTCTCCTTTTAAATCATGAAAGGATGGTTTGGAAAAACATATATTTCCCCCAGATAGAGTATTTCCTTAAATTGAACTAGTCTTCTGCGGAACAAGTCTTGGAAACATCATTTCCCAACCACATTTTATTATAGAAAAGGCTGAATGAGTAAACTGAATATAGCTGGCATTCAAGTCGGAAGGTATCTTTCTCAAGACTCATGAAATATGGTACAAGACTTTAAGGCTTGGTTAGGTTGGTGTTTTTTTTTAAATAGTTTGGGGAGAAAATGGTGAAAAGATGGGCAGGAGAGAATGACTACAACTTGCCCTGTTGCAGAACTTCGTAGAAAGAAACTACAAACTATGGCTATTTTGAAGTGAACTGCAGCTAGAACAATCCAGATTACTTCAGAGAACCAGAAAATGGCTGTGGTGGGAAGGAACACTGGGCATCACCCAAGTCCACCCCCCCACCCACCCCCCGCTGAAGGCAGGGTCAACCTGAGCATGTTGCAGAGGGACAGGTTTTAAATATCTGCAAGGACAAAGACTCCACCACACTCTCCTGTTCAGTGTTTAATCAGTGTTCAGTCACAATAAAAAAAAGCTTTTCCTTATGTTTATATGTAACTTCTTTTATTTCAGCATGCCTATTGCCTTTTGTCCTTCAGTAGCAACTGTCAAGCAATTGATCCTGGTTGCCAGGTCTACCTATAGAAAAAAGCTGCTAGGAATAACTTTTTTGTCCAAAATAACCCTCATGGTAATTTGTTTGTTACCACAGCAGAAAGGGTATGTGCATAGATGAAAGAAACAGCACCATGAAAACTAGAACACCTGAATAAAAGACTCATGAAAAAGAAATTCAATTGCATGTATTCAGAAATTATATTACATACACAAGAAGTAATTTGCAACATGAAGTTTTCCTGCATCCCAGAGATTGTTTATGGAAGAATTATACAGGAAAAACGGAGGCACTGAAGATACAGGAAATTATGGAGTAAAATTATTTATATCACAACCTTGGGGAGCAACAATATTAGAAAAGCTTAATTACAACCAAACTATCTTGTCTGCTAAATTAAAGAACATTAAGAGCAACATAACTGGCAGATAAAGTTTCACTGTGCTCCTTGTTTGGCAGAAATTTAGCCTAATTCTGTAAACAGAGTTTGTTTTCATTCTGTTGCCTGTTCATATACACTTATCCTCAGGGCACCTATACACAGTAATGGACTTGAAGAAACTGTTCAATATTTATCTTGCTACCAAGGTCAATGGATCAGGTAGTTTAAAAACCAATATTGCTACAACTCCTTGAAATTTAGTTGCACAAAAATTTAGACAAGTAGCATAATTACGGGGGGTGGTGGTGTTGCATCTTTTATTCTAATTATTTTTTTATTTTCTTGGGGAGGGATTTAGTGGGGAGACACAAAGTAGGCAGAGGATGCAACTGACTTGGATCTATACAGTCAAACTTTAGTATTAGAAAACTTGTTCCATGAGAAAAAATACTAAAACTACTAAAATGCAGCTTTCCCTGTTGGTTTGTGTCCTGTATTTTCCATACATCTCACCCTACCACAATAACTCCAATTCATGGTCTTATATCTCCTGCATCCCAGCCCTTTCAGGCCATGCCTATTTAAATCTTCGTATCCCATCCCAAACCTTCATTCTTAATACCTTAACTATTGACTTAACAAGAAAGAGACAGCAGATGATCGAGAACTCAGTACATCCCTTCCCTTGGCTACAGGTATTAAGGTAGGCCTCTCCTCTACCTAGAAAATAATGTTCCAAAAAATTTAAACCCAAAGGAAAGAACTGTCTGTGAAGCTTGACTGAAATTATTGAAAGGATTCAAATGGTGAAAGAGGAAAATACTTTCAGAAAACCCTCACAAAATATTTTATCAAGAATTTTTTTTTTTAAAAATCTCAGTCTTTATTTCTCACCACAAAGGCTTAAAGTCCTCCCCAGTATGGCCAACTGACTACAAATAAGTTGATGAATTAAAAACTGATGAAGACTCCAACAACTTCAAGCTGTCAGAATGCCATTTAAAGGAAAACTAAATAACCACTGAAAAGAAATACTTCCCTAGTACCAGACAAGGGTGTATTAGTTATACAATAAAGAAAAAATGAATGCAATGTGGTAAGAGTAGAAGAAAGTTTTCCACATGGCACTTTTTTCAGAAAGCTACGGCCTGTAGTATTAAAAAAGTGCCACTCCCATCCTATGCACTTTTTCCACTCTAACTCATACAATTTCCAGTACTGTTGGCCACTAGAAAATACAAACACAGCTCAGTATCAACAGCAGGGGCCTTTTAAAGAAATGAAGCCACTGGAAATGTTTAAGAGTGAACCTTAGTATCCTTACTCATCCTGAAGTGACAGGTTATTAAATTCTGTTTTCACTAACGTATTACAACAAGCTGGTCTCCCTACTGAATGACAAAAACCACAGAAAAGCTAGAGCAAAAGGGAAGAATGTTTTTATATAACACCAAATTGAACACTAAAATTAAAAGGCATCAGATTAGCTTTAGTCCTTTAAATCGTACAAAGGTTTAATTCAAGTACATTCTAAGAACTTTAATTAAAATTATCCTACGATGTAAGAAACAGTATAATCAGTCACCGGTGCTTCTCACACTCAAATAGAGGAGGTAAGATGTGGAGAGAAGAAATTCAGCTATTTAGTAAAATTACCACAATATATTTTGCCAAATAAAATGTACTATAAGTACATTACAATTGACAGTAGTTCTAGGTGAATGTTTATGTTAAGAAAACATTTGCACACACACATATATATATAAAGTTTTAAAAATAGCTAGAAGATCAATTTAAAAGAAGCTGCGTGAATTAAAAAAGTTAACATGTTGATTTAAAGCAATTCTGAAATAGAAGTTAAATTTAACTAAAAAGTAGATAAATTAGAAAGGTCATTGTAAGCAATTTCTAGTCCTGCTCTAGTTTAAGGTTTTAAACATAAGAACTGTGGCCATGCAACGATGTCAGGTCTGAATTAACGACTCCAAGAGAAACATTACTCAACCATTCAATACAGATTACACCTTACTTAACAACCTTTTGTTGACACAATTCAACTTTTAAAACCAAGCCAGAGGAATCAAACAAGAATACTCTTTTCCGTAAGTCAAGTCATTACTCCCAACCCTTCATGGGCCACAAGAGATGTCCAGCTTGCGTTAACATAACTCTTGTTCTTGTAACTGTTCGTCTTGCCAACCTGAGCTACAGAATTTAAAGTTTTTGGCATCTCTGCTGCAGAGACACTTGAAAACATTTGGAACAGAGTATTTCTGTAACATACCGTGCAATGAAAAAAACACTTAGAAATCTCAGTTATACAAGTAACTCCCCATCAGCTGATACATATTCACAAGAGCTGTAGCCCTAAACAAAAATTATATTAATAGTTTCTTACTGTTGTTTTATTGTATCCTTTTGTGGCCAATCTAACAACTTCAAAAGGTTCACTCCCCTTACCAGACAGTCCTTATTCCTCCACTAGAACTGGCCCCAGCAACATGCCAGCCTTTCAGAGCGCCAGGCCAACATGCTGATGCAGCAAAAACCCACTCCCTACCTCCCCATTTTCTCTGGACAAGTGAGTTGTGTAAGATCATAAGGGGGTACTAAGTGCAGCACAAGGTCAGTGCTATAATCGGGAAAGGGAGAAGATAAGGGACCTTATTTTAAAATGTAACTGCCACTTGAAGACTAGCTCATCATGTCTCATGACACTAGCCAAAATGAGCCAGGGACAGAACACGGTTATCTTTATTATCCAACATGAAGCAACTTGTTCTTCTCTGTAAGAACTAGGTATTAAACTGCCAGTATGCAGTAGTAACTGCAAATACAAACAGGGAGTTTGCTTCTTCCATTTTTGCCAGTGAATCATCTTGACAGGATTGACCAGTCAAAAACAAACAAAAAACCCTGAAACACCACCCACCTGCCCCAAACCTATATTCACAAGTGTATTCACATGATACACTCTTGACACCAACATTCCAATAAAAGTTGTTACTTCAGAAGAGGCCTGCAAACAAAGTAAGTGCTTAGGTAAGTAGCAAAAATAGAGGGTTTTATCAGCTAAAAAGCCAGCCCTGCAGAAAACCAGTTTAATATGATGCACTAATTACAGTATCTGTTTGAACAACAGTAGTAATTTTTTAACATGAAGCATTGGAACACACTGATTGTCCTAACCCCTACTGATAAACTGCTTTAATTGTGCAGTTACAGTCAGGCAAATTAACATAGACTTTTGCTCCTACTGAGCTTATAATGGTAGCAGTTCAGAAGCAGGAAGCTGGTGAAAAAATAATGTAACAAAGGAAATACTGAAGGAGTAGCACCTGGTCAGGGAGAACACTGTAATTTACTTCACATTTAGAATTTCTGATTGAAGTTTTTTCCTATGGAAGCAATGGATCAATTGCTTAAGTTAACAATCACATACGCAACTGTTTTGAATCTCAGACAAGTCAGTGTTATTTAGCATGTCTTTAATTATCAATTATTACTGTACACTAAGCCCCCTTCAAGACTATTCTGGATTAAAAAGTGGGTGTCTTCCAGCTCACATTAAACTAGCTGGTAGCTGTCAGACACTGTCAAAGGGCATTATCTAAAAAAAATCTTTTAAGAACTATTCTGAAAAAAAATCTGACGGTATGAAACAACCTAATGTTTCTATGCACAGAAGAGGATTATGTTCTCTGTCTCAGAGCCTCAACACAAACGCTGTACTCAGGAAACTTCAAATCAAGCACCACCCCAAGTTCAGATCTGCCCTGCAGTCAAAATGGTTCCTACATGCACAAAACACCATGCTGGATCTTTCTAAAGATGTGGCTTCACAGCACAACTGAGCTGACAAAAGAGGAAGCCCCTGTCACTGCCCAAACCAGCCTGCAACCCCCAAGCCCACATCCCTCTGGCTCTGCACAGTTATAGCTGGACAGTAGAAACTCTCCATAGCAAATATGAAAAATGAAATAGTTAACAGGATTGCATCTCTCCAGGGTTTTCTTCTTGCCTATTTCTCTCAAGTTGTGCCAGTGTGGAAAATAAGAGCACTGATTTGTGGAATAAGCTGTATTGTCGAGCGCAATCAAAACTCTGTAGCCTGTTAAGACTGAATAGTTCACTGGTTTGGGAGGAAAGTAAAAGAAGTTTTGTATGCACTGGTATCCTCAGGGAATTAATCAGAATCAGCACATGAAATGCACAGCATAAACACAATACCAGGATATCTGTTAGAGATGAATGCAATTGTTAATACTGATACTTAAAATTACCATGAAGTGCCAAACTTCACCTAGTCAAAGGAATGAGGCTGTTCATTTCTCTGACTTTGGACTATGGGTAAGAGTTTTAACATTTTAACTTTACCAGGATTCTTGAAGTAGTAAACTTAATACAGAGACAGCTACACAGATATCCAAGTATAATTTTATTCCCCTACAGAAAAGGGAAAAAGCAGTACAAGGCATTTCACAATACTGTGATTATTTTCACACACTGGCCACTGTTAATGTACTAATATCTGTAAACAAATATCAAAGCCCATTTAAAGAAAATGAAATACCAATAAAACCTGAATGCCGTAGCCTTCTTGATTCAGACAGCTTTTTGAAGGGAAGTACCTCCATATTCTGAATCTCAGGGTACAAAAGACATTTTTAAATGAAGGCTTAGATCAACAAAACCTAATGTGTGACAGCAGATATTCCTCAGAGCATTCTCTAATCAGCAAATACAGACAGCAAGTGTATTTCAACTCATGACTCAAGTCCATTCATTAGCAGTCACTAATGAAATTAACTCCAAAACAACCTGCAACTGTTCTAAAATCACTTCTGCACAAACCTATCTGCTTCTGATTTTATGAGCATTATTAATCAGTATAAATCTGATTCTGGTGTTCAGCTTCAAGTGTTCTTTTATTTACCTAGGTATTATTATCAAGCAGGACCTATATACCATGCACTTTATACACACAAATAATAAATTACTCAGTTTATGGAGTCTTAACATAACTTAGAATTTATTTTACTGATTGTTAACAGGATGTTAAAAACAAAATAGAAAATATATCCAGAATAGACCACGTTTTATGAACTAGTTATTCTCCTCCGTGACTTAAAAAGGTATTTCTTAAAGCAGGATCAATACATCAGTAACATCATATTTTACTATATAATACTACTAAATTTGTTCTTCTAAGTACATACAGATTCTTTTGTACATCTCACTTTTTACTTAAGCAGTACTGTAGTTGTATGATATTTTAATTTACCATTATATTTCTACCCAGGAGGAAGATTAGTACACCAGGGTACTAGTCTTCCTAACATGTGTCTCTATTCCACCCAAAAACTTACCAAGGTGTCTAAAATTCTACTAAAGTACACGCTGAAAGGCAAAATAGTCTTAAACTGAAGTCTGATGCCTGTTTCTTAGCTGGGATTCTCAAACTAGGAGAGCTGAAAGTATTGACATCCAAAAGGATCTAAACTAATATACTTTCTAAAACTAGCTCAAGGAATAGCAACTTGAAGAAAACAGCTTTGATAAGTAAGTTGCAACTGCAAGAAAATGCATGTAACAGTCCAGTGGTTGATACACTGATCCAGGAAATTAAAATTAAGATCCTAGTACTGCCTTAGCCAAAAATGCACCAACATCACCACACTGATGTTCCAGGAGTGCCCTAACAACAGGACAAAGAAAGGCAAAACAAGGCACTTTCTACTTCACCCCTTAAGAAAGCAGGTCACTGCCCAGGAAGGGAGGAAAAAAAATTTTAGAAAAATACACAAAGGACTGGAGGCCCAACGATAAAGGATGTCACCAGGAGGTTCCTGTACTACTTGCAGTTGTGATTGGGTAAAACATAAATAGCACTTTGAGGAGAACCTTTATTTTCAACTTCAAGGTCAGCCCCTTGATTTTTCCTTTTTCCGCTTATATGGAACTTTTACTTCCATCTGTGCAATGAACACAAAAGATGGAAAGCATCATCAGAGCCTGTAGTTTAAAGATTTGGCAACTTATGGGAAATACCTGAGCAGTGGTTTCGCATTTCTGAGTACTTACTCATTTAAAAGAAAAGCACTACCACTACACCTTAGCTGTTTTTAAGGGGGAAAAGTATCCATTCGTTGGTTCCTCAGTCTTCTAGTCTGCATGTTATAGCTGTCGTAAGTATTTCTTTAAAGATTTTTCTTTAAATAGTTTAAAAAAACCACAACCAACCTCCAAACAAAAAAAATCAAATCCCAAAACACTCTTCTTGACTGCAATTTGGACTACTGTTTACAGCATACTGAATTTTGAACGCTGCAATCAATGCAGTATATTAGTCACGAGCATTTATAAAAGTAAAGAAACAGATTGTATTTTTTCTATTGAATGGAGAATATGATCTGCTACAAAAGTAAGAAACATAGACTGTATTTTTCTGTTCAATGGAGAACATGATCTGCTTTTATGCTGGTAGTGCAATTTTACACTTTTTGAAACATTTTCTTTCCCATTTTGAAGCACTGTCATGTAAATTTCATCAACAGTAACTTCCCCAGATAACTGTGGCATCTGTTTTTACTGACTTTCAACCATTTTTATTTCCTCTATGCCTTGCATAGGTGCGATTGCTGCTTCGCATAGAAAACCTGGTCAATGCATGAACACACCCCTGCTCAAAAATTTGAACTCAGTGTTAAATTGATCCATATCTCAGGTAAACTCATCCACAAACACCTGTGTTCTGGCTCTTATATGACAGGTCCACATATAAGTTATGTTGAACAAACCATGAGGGTCAAGAAATAACAAAATAAATGCACACTTTCCTTCTGATGCTATTCCTACTTAATCTATGCATGAATTCCAGCAATTTTCACTCATTTATGTTAGAAGTCTAAGAAACAGACAAAGCTACATTCATTCAAACATCAAAAAGGAAACAACAAAAAAAAGTCGCTTCTAATTATATAATTTACTTTTTCATTTCGGAGTGATTTTACAGCACTGTCAAAGAAAAGGAGGAAAAGAAATACAAAGAGAAAAAAATGTACTAGCTAAGTGACCTTTTGGAACTATCTGAAAAAACAGAACTGCTTAAAACTTGCATTTTAATGCCAACACATCCACACACTTCTGCTGCGGTAATCTCAATTTGCCCATCACCTCCACAGTCCAGTGACTCAAGCTCTGCTTGAAAAGCCAACCATTTTGCTTTTAGTGTTTCCTCAAGGATAAAGTGCATATATGCCTCCTATATGTATATGAAACATAGAAGTTATATCAATATGGATTCCTGTGCATAAATCTTACTGAAGGTCTTAAGGGAGAATACTGTAAAGACAACTTTGTAAAACGACAATAGGGTCAAGGCCAATCCTTCACTTCTTTTAGTTACAAAATAATAGTAAGCTTTTAAAAGACAGAACTATTTCTCCCCCATTTTCTCATGCTGTTAACATTTACAATAATACGTGACTACTAAGCTCTTTAACATCTTTTCAGAAACTGCTTAACACTTAGTAAGAAAAGCAAAATTTCACTCACTCCAAATCTTTGCACAAAAGTATACAAAGATGTCACTACAGAACACTTAACAGAAACCCAGATTGAACATGTTAACATAACCTCAGTGTGCCAAGAAAATTGAAAAGTATGACATCCTTAAGCTGCAATGTAATAGACAGGTTTCAGATACAGTTACAAAACTGCACAGAACTACCAGCTAAGTTTAAGAAAAATCAAAAGGAAAGCTCTTCTCTATCCCCCCCTCCAAAACCCAATTGAAGTAAAAAAAGAACAGGTTCATTGGTTTTACTCTTTGTATGCAGAAAATAGTTAAGATCTCTGTTTAAGAACATGAACATTTACCACTGTTTCTTTAAAATCAGATGACTTGTAAAATAATACTGGTTTTATAGTAATATTTTATATTTAGTAATATATCCTAATAAAAATGAATAAATATAGTAAAATTTTAGCTTTATTTTAGGACATTCTGATCTTTAGGCTTTTACTATTTGTCAAAGCAACTAAAATAAGACATTCATGACTCAAACTAAGCATACCTAAGTAGTAGTTAAGCTTCAAATAACTTCCCACCCATAAAGAAACTGTTCTTTCTCAGTGAAGTTTTAAAAAAAAATTAAGATGTAAAACAAACATTCATCACTTCTGTTTTTCTAGATTGGTTCAGGGGCAGGTTGGGGGGACAGGTAGAGGAAGGGGAGTAACTTTAACACTTAAATCCGTGACACTTTGCCAATAGCACTTTACTGCTGGGCTACAAGAACGTAGCAAAATGTGGGAAAGAGGCCATCCTCAGAAAAATAAAACTGTTTTTACTGCCAGGGCCAGGCTGACATGGCTGCAGTGCTAGAGCTTTAGCTCAAAACCTGTATCTTACACTGCTTGGGAATGGCTCTTTCTGATCTAGATAAATGTGTAAGTTAACCATAACTGTGAGTTTTTACAAGACTACACACAGTCCGACTGCAGAAAACAGGTGGGAGTGGGAGCAATCAATGTTACAACAGATCTTGTGCATAAGCTGAAGTGCTTTGTGGAATCCTGACCTTAATGAAAAACAGGGTACCAGCACTGATTATACCTAATAACTTCACATCTAATATTTTTCTTATTTCCCCTTTCTTATTTCAATCCTTGGGATGAATCTGCCTTTTAAGATTTCCTCAAAGATGCATAATGAAGAGCAGGTGTCTGAATCACTCCTCCGTCCTGTAGGTCTGCAGGGATGGCAAGAAGATCAAGTGCCTAGGCAGCTAAAAGCCATCCTGAATAATTAGATTCAAATCACTGCTTACACCAACAAGAAAACATAGTGCAAAACATACTTTTTCATAAGTGGTTGCTTCAATGAATATTGTTGGCTTTAGACCCAACGCCTGTGCTTATAATTAGAACACTGATCTTACATAGCCACCTCAGAGAAAGAAACTCTCCCAGATCACAACTCAGAACTATTCTGACTTTTCCTGTATAGAAGGGTTTCTTCCATAGACTTCAGTTCAACAACAAAGCTGAAACAGTAACTGCTCACTCCCACCAAAACAAGTGGCTCCACTCCTTTCTCCTTCCTCTCGGCTGCCTGCAGAGTTCTTCCTTCCTCGTTGAACCAGCAACAGCTCTCACTGGGCCTTTTGAGAGCCAGTTTAAACACAGCAGCAAACTACTGCTGTCAGATTAGGTTTTGCCTGTTTAGCAAGCTGAACTGGCTCACTGACACATTCCACAAGCAGCAGACTGAGCACAAAGGATGGCACAGCCATATCCCTTTGCAGGAAGCTGCCAGCTGTCAGTCACACCTTCACCAGACTGCACAGCCAGCCCAGCTGCCCCCCTGCCCCATCAAACTGCTCACAACAGGGGGGGTGAGGATGAGGGAGCTCCACACTTCCACTGCCTGACTTGCAACTCTAGTCATGTTGGGCACTCAGCAGCATCGCTTACATCAGACATAATTTTACCGTAATACAGAAATTGCGTTTTAAAAGTTAAGTGTTCTCAAAACTCAGTTTCCACTCACCTCAAGTTAGGTGTGCAAAACAATCAACATTTTTGACTTCAAATGTTACATCTCAGTTGCTTACCTGAAATGAACATACTATGTCCCATTTATTTAAATAAGGGTGTGGCAAAAAATTAACCTCAAACACTAGTCACTCTCAGCACAGTGATCAACCCCAAAGAGAAGTTTAACTATACAAAAAGGTCGTAACTAGCAACCTTAATTCTAGCATCTGCTAATTTGAATTTACAATCTCAACACTGAAAAATGTGTAACTTCACAGGACAGATCAGCTGGGTTTCAGTGGCCCTGTTTCTCTCTGTTCATTATACCGCAGCACTAATACTGCCCATTACATAAGGCGCTTTTTTTTTTTTTTTTTTTTAAAAAGCCTTTTGTAACCATTCAGGAGTGCTTTCAACTAAGAAATTATATAATTCATGTCACTTACTCTAATTTCTTTACACAGTGATTTCTCCCACAGTACTAAGTTCTAAAATTTACAGAGGCATTATAAGGATGCCTTGCATTTTGGATTAGAGAGGAGTGAGACCAAAAATGATGTTTAAAGTTAATTCTACAGCCAATAGGCCTTGTGAAACTATTACAGAAGGGCTTTGTCTTGGTGACCAGGTACTGTTAAGCAGGTGACTGCCCATAGTACTTACTCCAGTGCTTAGACGGTCGCTTGGCCCTGCTCTGAGTAGTGGCCCCTTCTACAGTCCACAGGTCTTTTGGAGAAAATAAACAGTCAGATTCATTGACTTATAAAACAAACTAATTTTCCACAGAACATTATTGTTAAACAGATACTATGCTACAGGTGACAAATTCACAGCACGTTACCACTGTTCACAACACATAGTGTTGTCCAGACAGGGTATGAGGTTCTTTACCAGTTGGAAACAATGGAAAAGTTAGATTTCAAAATCCATATACTAGCCAATTTGCTCCGTAGCTAGGAAGCTCACGAGTTAATTGTGATGTCTATTCAGGCTGAGCTTCCATTCATACAGGTTTTCTGAGGTTTTGTTTTTCCTTTTTTTCTGTGTGTATGTTTGTTTTGAAGAATGGGCTATGTGAGCTTTGTGTTGTCAACTCTGGATACATAGTAATACTTTAAAGCAGTGCATAAATAATAGCATAGTATGTTGTCGTCCACGATTTATTCAACAGTAAACTACAATTAGCAGTACAGTACCGAGTAGAACAGGAAACATAACATTTCTACAGTATTTGATACAGCATTATTGCTAAATGTTAGATTTTAACACATTTAATAATAGCAATCTAACCTTATATTTTATCCTCTATTCTCTTATTTGTTCTCTAAGCTACTAAACCAGCAAGTTTCCCCTAGAACTGTAATAATTTAATCTGATGGTGATTACACAAGCACACATTTATGTATCTTTGGGTTTTAATCATTTTACTCCCTCCTCCTGAAACAGTTCTGTTCTTTCCATACTTACTCAGTTGCAGCCATTAGAAAACAAATTTATTTGCAAACAAATAGCACAGACAACAGTTCAAGACAAAACAAAGACAAGATACTAATGCAAATCAAATATAACTTTAACTTCTACTTTAAAAATAAAATTCTGTTTTAGAACCCACAGAGAACTCCTCAAATATGTCACTGAGTACAGAGCTAACAAGAAATATTAGCTATTGAACTAAAGTCGAGTCCTTGAAAGAATTCAGAACTGGTGCCTCAAATGATCTCAGCACACAAACTTTCCATGTATTTATGACTGAAACCTTGCACACAATCTGTAATTACATTGCTTTATTGCAGCAGTTGCCTCAAATTCTTGCTACAATTATATTGGATTTGACACACCCGAGTTTACTACCTAGATAACTCAAAATGCGACTGCTCTTCCAAACCTTCTTTAAGACTAATTCCACGTAACAATTTTATCAATGATGATGATGAAAACTGCAGAATGTGGAGTATCCAGCATGTGGCATGTGTTCTCAAGGCTAGATTAAAATGTAGTAATAGTCATGCCAGTTAAAGCACTGGCTGAGTGCCAGCTTGGCACCGATATTAAATGGCTTTTAAGAATACTGCTGATAATATATTAGGGAAGCCTTTCCTACAGTACAGATACGATGGATCTTCAGGATCAGCATTCCCCTTTACCTCTCAGGTGACATCAATCCAGTGATTAAAAAAAAATAAAAAATACATCAGTAAGCCAGTGGGTATTTCTCTTCAGCAGTGCTACTATAATGATTCATAGGAATTAGAACATTGCAACCCATCAGTACTCTCTGGTGGTTTTCACAAAGAGCTCTCTGGTCCTTCAATGAATATGTGCTTAAGGTCAGGGTTTGGAATTCATTTGCTTTCTACACTTAATGAGCAGAAAACTGCAAATTATTCAGTTCATTTAAAATATGACACACTATCATCAGTTTTTTTGATATAGTATGCACGCAACACGTTTAAAATAAAAACCTTGTGAAAATATTTAATAGAAAAAAGTAATTTTAAGTGAAATAATTGAAATAACATTTCCGTAAAGGACTAATTATGGAAAAAAAAAATTCTGACCATTTTAAATTTGAAAATAAAGTGTAACACAACCCTTGCTCATTACACAAACACAAAAGAAAGTGAAAGCTATTCATAATTTCAATTCGAAATCAAATATCACAGTATTTATACTGCATATATGTACACTGGCCTTAGGAGAGAACATCTAGATATGCATCCTTCAAGATCAGATCCAATCAGCAGTCCTACAGCTGCTCTTTAGGAGACAGTATTATCCTTCCAAAAAGACATCTAGTTTCTCATGAACTTTTTGAATCCTGCAGGTTTTGGTAAAACATACATTCACTAACAGAATGTATTTTTTTTTAAAAAAAACTCATTAAATAGTCAATCTGCTACCATTTTCATGTGCAAGATTGAGTAAAATTAAGCGCACAAACTGAATAAAAACTACAATTAACCAAATTATCATAGCTCCATTGAAAGTCACTAATATGAAAAATTAAGACTTATTTAATTAGGCAAAATTTCAAGTTCTGTTTTTTCAATACAGTGCCCAAAGTGATGCACAGGTAGATCTAGCCATTTCCTTCAGCTAAAATTAATGAAGAGAGAAATACTATGAATAAATACTGGACAGCTTAAAAGAACCACACAGAATGTCATTAAGTGTGAAGCCACAGAAGCCAAGTAAATCCTTGATGGGTTAACCAAGTCTGAAGACATTTAAACTAATTTTTAAAGGATTCCAGTACATTATCAGAAACATGCAAAAGGATATTACAAAAATTAATGCTTCTACTCTCCAGAAGACAAGTTCCAAACTTACTTTGTTAAAATGCCCATTACACATGATTTTAGATGGCATACTTCTCTGCCCACACAAATATGAAACCAAAGTTTTACAGTTTAAATTAAAATACTTCTGAGTAACAACATTCAAAGTAAGATGGTATGGCTGGGAAGAAAAGGTCAGTACGTGCATGCCTTTCTTACATTCTACAGTGGTTTCATCCATCTTAGAAAATAAGGCAGCATTGTGCACGAATTGAGGACAAAAATAATTACACGCTCTGCTCACATCCTAGAGAGATAGCTAGAAGAAAGGTGACTTCATTCTAAATGTTTCCTACTATCCAGCAAAGCACAACCATAATCCCTTTGTTCAAAACACACTTCCAACAAACAACAAAGATTTACTGCCAACCAACAGGTGCTGACCTCCCATTTCCTGACCTGGCCACCTTCCTTTCCCTTCTCTAACTTCTCTAACACAGGTATTAATTTGGATCAATGCAGCTTATTAACTGCTGCTTATTAACTGATAAAAGCAAAATCTTTTATCCCACTGAACTCACTCTCCCATTAGCTGACCAAAATCTAGCTTCTCTCTTGTCTCCATTGTAACCCTCTAAACAGGGAACAGCACATTTCCTCCCACTTGCAAAGGGCTAGTTGAGCAAAACTGTCCCAAATACATATAATCCTTTATTGTTATGAAACAATGCTAATTGTTTCTTTATTGATGATAAGGAAGAGGAAGGTAAAAAAAAAACCACTCAAAACAAACTAGTTTCCTAACTAAATAGGTTTGAAGGCAGCTTTTTACAAAGCACTCATAGAAACATGGTAAGAATAAACAGCATCAGCATGCTAATTGTCATTATTATTCTCCATGTTACAATGGTAGGCTGCCAAAACTAAATCGTCTTTAAGTATTCACTATTACATTTTATCTTTGCACTGTTATCGTGACTTCAGAATTCATCCAGACGTGTTACAAATGAACTTCACTACTTACTTCACTGTGTTTGAACAGGAAGAGACAGAAAAAACACTGAAAAATTCCAGCCCTTCCCAAAAACCAGCTCTGATATTTCAACAAGCGTACAATTTCACCATTATGCTTCCTAGTTCTCAGCTAGCACCCATCTAGTATGATTCACAGTCAAAAAATTCTGATCTGTTTCATATGTCTGCATCTTTAAATAAGATTAAACACATTAAAAATTTCAATAGTGGTAGAGAAAACAGGTATTTCAAACCTGTATGTTCCCTATTGTGTGTGTTAAAAAAAAAAAAAAAAAAGTTGGGACCCTGTATTTATCATGTGAAGATGTAAAAAGCATCATCTACACAGCACACCAAGAAGCCACAGGAATCCAGTTCAACTAATTAAAGAACCACTACTGCACTTTGTCTAAAGCCTGCAGTCCCACAGTGGCTTAAGCTATTCTAAATCGGCGCTGCTAGTCCCACCTTGATGTACTAAAGTGCTTGCAATCCAGTTCATGGTTCTCAAAAGCTACAGGAAGTTTCCAGCTTTAGTCTTCAGCTGACTTAGCACTGAAGCAGGTCATCATAGGCACTGAACTGCCACAAGGAAGGGAGAAAGTATACCCAGCCAGGGCTGTGCAAGTGGTACTGAACAGCAAGTGTTGACTTGAATTGTCCTAAGAGCAGCCCTGGAACTGCAGCCTGAGATACCTGAAGGAGTCGAATTTTCTGATGAGCAGTAACACTCAGAGCCCCACTGATTTTTTAAAACTTCAGCAATACTGATGGATAGTTCTTTCCTGTACCTCCAATATAGCCTTCAGAAAAGAGCAAGAACGCTAATTTAAGAACACTGGTGATGCCTTCTGGAAAAACTCAACATGAACTTTCAGAAATGTCCCCAGCACAGAAATAATTACAGGTTTAGACCCAGTCCATAAGAGGTTGTTGAACTGCCCTTAGTGAGAATGCTGAAGACCTGATTTGAACATCCATAGTTGGAAATAGCAAATACTAGCCACTTTTCTTAAAAAAACCCAATAAAATCACTGTGATGAATCACCCAACAGAGTCTACATTTTGAAGATAGGTTCAAAAGAAAAAAAATAATCAACAACTATTATCACAAAAATCTTACTAATGTTAAACTTGTAAACTTCTACACCAATTGGGTATTGTAACAGCATGTAACTGAGGTGAAGCCTGTCTATAATCAACAAAAGTTTAAAGATATTTCTTCCTCACATCAAGCATACAAAGCAAATCCACCATTTAGGGAAGGGGAGGTTGAGATTCTTTTTCAACCTCAAATTATAGGTGATTTGCAAAAACTTATTTGAGTGTTTACAAGTAGTAAAACATTTACTTGCCTCTACCTCCAAAACTGCTGGATCATGGTTTTCTCTGCTCTTAAAGGAGACCTGAAAAGCAAAAAAAAATTGGGCTTGTGCCCTATTTTGCTTCTTTAAGATGTTTAAGAGAGGCATGAAGAGTTGGAATTAGGGTTTTTATTTTATCCTGTGATGGAAACAATGTTTTCCTTCTTGTTTACACTTGAGATCGAAATCCCAAGAAGCCATAAAATAAGACAACCTGGTTAAGGGAAAACAATGCAAGAATCAACAGAAGCTAAGTCACAGAACAAAGAACAAACTTTAGTTTTCTCCCCCTAACCCCCACCTCCAAGATCTACTTCATTTGACTGATGAATAATACAAAATCCCTTTCCAGAGTATTCTTGCACTATCACTACTGGTGATTTGCTTAAAAGAAACAAACAAACAAAAAATGAGTTAGAAATGTGATTGAGGTCATATTTTAAAATTTTAAGATAAAAAGCTATCAGAAAAAAAGCTCAAGTCCTTTTCAGGGCCTCTTTATGTTTCAAAATAGCAAAATAAGTAGAAAAACAATTTTGAGAAGTTCTTTGCAAATGGGAAAGTGGGGGGGAAAAAAAGAGCTAGCTAGCTATAAAAAGGGAGACAAATATGACTCTCTTACGCTACCAACATGCCCGTAAGACAGTTTGTACATATGAGATAGAGATGCAGTTATCAGAACATGAAAGCTGCTGCAATGTTTGGTTTGTTTTTTTTTTAGAAAGGTGCATTTTATCTGATAGCATGAGGCTGATTTAGAAAAAATGAGCAAAGAGGATAGTTCATTTAACTAACACCCATTACTGTTGGGGCTACCATAATACCTCATTATTTTTAAACAAGACAGGATAGTACCATGTAATCCATTCAAAAATTGGTTTTAAGCCCCTTTATTCCTTCTGCCCACACTTCAACTATGTAATTACTTTATACGAAAGAGGAAAGTCCCAATTTTTTTGGTAAACAGGGAAGTGTTGCTAATGAAAAAGTCTTCAAGACAAACAAAAGCAGGATGCCTAGAGCCAAGAAAAATATATCCAAAGTACATTAAAGTACATACTTAAAACACTTATGAGAAGTTGCATTGCCTTCACATTATCTCTCATAGATACACTACGCTCAACCAGCACAGGGTTGTAGTCAATGTTTTAAGTCAAATCAGTGAACTGGCTGAAGTTCCATATCATTGCATACATGGAGTGTGATCTTGCTGAAATGCTAAGCCAGCATGAGAAAACCTCAACACCGTTCTCCGACAAATAAATATTTTAGTTTGATATATTCAGATAGGAACACCTGGTGTCACAAGACACAGTTTAATAAGGATTTGTTTCAGGGACAATGCTAGGTAACGTGAATTCTGCACAAGAGTAGGCCAAAGACCCAGGCATCTTTTACCCTAGGTCTGTTTATCCACTTAGCTCTCTGTGCATTATGAACAATTACGTTGCTTCTCCAGCTGCAACACGCAGCAGGCACTGACTCAAACAGTACTGGCACTGGATTAAATGTTCCAGTGTCAGAATTCAAAGGTGGGTCGGTTTTGGTTTTTTGTTGTTCGTGATGTTTGGTTTTTTGGAGGGTGGGTGCGTGTGCTTTGATGCCGGTTTTTTTGGTTTGTTTTTTTTTTTCCTTCCACATATGAACCATAAGTAGAGAATGTTTTTTTTTTTTATAAAAGGAAAAAAAATAATCTTTTTTTAATATATGAAAACAAAGTATTTGAAAATAAGTTAAAATTAAGAAAATCAAGTTCAGTTCAGAAAAGTAACCTAGAGGTCTACAAAGCACAGGAATCCAGGATCATACACAAGATTATTTCAAAGCTATGAAGAAAAAAAATCACAAGAGTATGATGTTTTCTACTTTTTGTTGAACAAGGATCCTGTTCCAACTAAAATGTCTTACTTTACTGGGTAAAATTAATGGCAAAATAGCATACCAAGAATTAAAGTAAGAACAGTTTAATGCAGACACTCATTTATATCATATCATGGTATGTGAAAATGAAGTTTAACTCTACAAATTAAGTTTATTTAACAACTAGCTATCACTGAAAATAGTGGTCCTGACTCTGTTACTTCCCCTGAGCTGCCTCTGCTGTTCAGACAATTGTGCAGTGGCCAATTTAAAAAAAACTCACAAACTCAACTGACTTCCAAGGATGCACATGAAACAGTGGAAATAGATGTCCTAAGGCTTTTAATAGGAACTGACCATTAGATCAATCTAAACATAGAGCCATAACACTCACAGAAAACCTTCAATAATTTGCGATAGTAAGATTTTCTCCTTTGAGGACTGGCACTATGATTAACTTACAGAGCTCAGGCATTACTCTGCTTGAGTGCATGAGCCTTTTCAATCCTGCATAATTTAACAAAAATGTAGTAAAGACCCTTTGAATTAAATTCTGATTTAAGGACATCTGTCTTTATTTCAATACTCATTATACCACTCATTTAAATAAAAGTGTACTTATACCACGTCAAGTTCACTTTAAGACTACCAAATACATGAATGTAAAAAAAAATAAATCTTACTTTAAGTAACATTTTTAATGAACTTTTTGCTATGCAACTTATCCTACCCATGCAACTACTCATCCTGATACCCCTTCTACCTAAGCAACTATTTCAATACAAAGCATTAAATCTCATTTAAACATTAGGGAACAGAAATAGTGACTGAAAGATTTTTGAGAAGAACTGAAAATTAAATCAAAGTATCCCAACTACCAGTTTCAAAGCTATTCTCCACAGTAACACACAGAAATATGAAACAAATGTATCTTCTGCTGTAATTTAGTAAAAATGCCGAGACCATCTACCCAAAATTCTTGCTGCAAAACCACATGGTCTCAGGAAAAGGCACCTTCACTAAAAAGTGCTCAGAAAAGTCAGAAAAAAATATCAGAAAGAGTTGCTGATAGTTGGATTTTTTTTTTCTCCTCTGTTAGTAAAATATGTTTTAACTATTTAAGAAACTAAAGTACTACTCAAGGTTTTCAGTGCAAGCCATGCTCAGCCAAGCATACAGTGTAACCTCTGCATCTTCCTTGTTCCACCTCCAAACCTTACCCTGCAGGCAGGATTAATAAAATGTATCCCACTTTTCTAAGTAGAACATCACATTCTTGTAATGAGGATAATAAAGTCTGAAACCAACTGCAATAAAATTTTAGTGACTCAACTGACTTAGTAGACAACACACAACTCTTTAACACACCAGCACTGAAGCTCCACAAGGCAAGAAAGGGATGCATTGCAGCTGCAAAGTAAAAGGTAGGCACAGCTCATCTTCCATGAAGAAAACAGATCATCAGAATAAAACACACAGAAAATCAATGTATGAACAAAGCACTTAAAAAAAAGCTATCATCTTTGAGACATCAGGTGTCTCAAAGCAAGATGTGAAATGTTTTTATTGGGACACTTGAATATATAAACTGTTTTAACAGCTTTCTCTAACATAACACAACATCCAAGATAATGTACCTATTAAGAGTTTTAAAACACTGCCTCACCTTAGGCACGAAGTGTTATACCATTTCTTTGTTCTTAAGATAACAATGAATGAATTCTTAAATTCGATAATCAAATATTACATAAAAATGCCACACAGATTAAAAAACACAAGCATGCAAACAATTTTTCCCCATATACATACAGAAGTACAGGCACTAAGAAAACAAAGAATTAAACTAAGGAATAAAGTTTGCACCGTATATATTCACCGAGAGTCCCAAAAGCAGCTGAATTAACTCTAAATAAGCACATATATCTGAAACTCCAGGCACAGGAATACAGGAATAACTAGTACACACAGCTCCATACTGAGCTTTTCATTTGTGCATTTCAAATGTTTCCCTCCTGTAAGGGAAACGTGGGGGTTTTGGGGGGTTTTGGGTTTTTTTTTTTGTTTGGGTTTTTTTTGTGTATGTAGACACACACAGTTCTGTTAGCCAAGCCATCCCAGGATACTGAAATCCATGTATTTTACAAGTTCTGTATATCCTAATATTCACTCCCACCTCCAAGCAATTATGTAGCTCTTAACACTATAACCACTGTACCCGCTGGTTTGAAGACACAGTGAACAGACTGGAATTCAAACCAGTGTAAAAATATCTAGTTTGAGATATATAAAAATTACTCTTCTCAGTTGCAGAAAGCAAGAAACTATTTATCATCATAGAAAACATACTTGTAAAAATCAGAGATAAATCAGCATTTATAAATATGTTTAGAAACAAATGCCTTCCACTACTGTTGTCACTATTTTGTGGAGACTTAATACCTTATTCTTGGTTTTCTCCTGATCTCTCAGGCCTGATGTTAATCTCAAATTTGCTGCAGAATTTCATTTCCTGTTGCCTATATAATGCAATCATGCCTCACTTCCTTTTTTTCTCTTTAAAAATCCTTCAAGACAGTCTCAAACTTGTCACACAAGTGAACATACTTTACTTCTTTTCTTAAAACAAACAAAAAAAAATCTCCCAAAACCCTGCTAAGCCTGTCTAAACTAAGTTTTTCTAAGCTAAGGCCAGTAACAAGACACACAGCAAAAGCCCAGTAATCTAATCATTACAACTTGTTCCTGAATACTCTTCTTGAATTCAGGATTTATGAGGCATTGGCTACTACAGAAGTGCCCTATTCCCATTATGGCCAAAGCAATACAACAAAAAGCCAAAAAAAAACCCACATAAAAAAAAAAACCCAACCTACACAGTTAAAAAATTTTAGTTCTCTAAGACTGTATCTAGTCAAACCATACCAGAGCCCCAAAATTTTAGCCTGATTCTCATCAAGAAACTATTTTCATTTTAACATATAGGAATATATAAAATCCATGATGCACAATGCCAGATATGGGGGAAAAAAACACCCTTTTAAATGCAACCTGATTGTAGAATTGTTACGTACTTCAGTAGTATACACACACAGTGTACATAAGGAGAATGAAAGTTTCTGTGATTTTTATAAAACTTTGATAAATTCAATGTTCCATTATACTATATTGAAATTTTATTCAGTATATCTTACTGTTATATCCTTCTTTTTATAACTAAGCTTAACTCCAAGTCATTTTTTTTCTGATTTCAGAGACTTTGACCAGAAGGAATAGTCAGGATCATCTAATCCGGCCTCCAATATATCATAGGCCATTACTTTTCAACAGAAAAATAACTTCTTTGACAGTGGTCATTACAAATTAGTTTAAACCATATCCAAGGTTTTAATAACTTGAATCTGCTAATATATGGAATTAAAGGTTACTTCTATTTGGATTATTCACACTTTCTTGAGAAGAATTCTGAATCACTCAATCTGATTAAAAAAAAAAAAATCTTAGCTTTGAGGCACAGACATTCCAAGGGCTACTGGTAAATTCTCCTTACTTTCTTCACGGCAAACTTTGAATTTATAACCCGTAAGAAAACTACATTCTTCTCTCAACTATCAAACGGCTAATGAAAGGGTGAGAGAAGATAAAGAACATCAATATCACCACTATCTACTTCAAAATCTGATGTAGTTCTGCTCAGAATGACCTCAGTAGAGAGAATACCTCAAATACCAGATGCATGGAAGTACATTGTTATGCTGCTAAAAGGTGGAAGTGTAAGTGTGAGACATGCTCTGCAGGTCCCAACTATAAATAAAATACCATTCATGTTTTCAGTGTTTTAGTTCCTGATCCTACCATAGGCAGGCTCTGAGCCTGCTGGAAATTATGATTAATTGTGTACATCTGCAATAAAAACAAGTTTTATGACATTCTTTCAGCACCACTGTTTTCATCAGAGAGAAAAAAGCATGTTTATCAGATATATATACATGTATATATATATTTCAAATGAAAAGCACCATCAACTCAGATGATGCGGGGGGGGGGGGGGGGGGGGGGGGGGGGGGGGGTGATAAAGGGGCTGAATTTTCCTCACAAGGTCTGTAAACCTTGTCATCAGGATGCCTAACAGCGTTCTTATAGACGACTATACATAGAGAAGAAAGTCAACTCTCAGCCTCTAGATTTTTCATGTCCTAAAGCTTCCTGGTAGAAGATATTTGAGGGTTTTTTTTTCAAAGGTTACCAAGATAGTGAGATTTTGCTATTTGAATAAGTGTATGAATTCACACATGTCTGTCCAACTTAAAAATGAAATTCAAGACAAACTGTCAATGGGGTGAGTGCAGAAAATTACCCGATTTGTTAATTCCAGCTGGCATTTTTCTAATGGGAAAAAAAAAAAAGTGAGTCTGGAAAAGAGGATTTCCACTCAGTCTTAGACTTAGGAACCTCACTCTAGCGCAGTCAGATATACTGAAATTTCCCCAAAAGGAACTGCAAATCCTACAACAGTGAAGAATGTAAAGGGAAAGCCTGCTCATGCAAAAAGGCTCTACAGGAAAGGCAACTGATAAAGCAGAAAAAGTTCCTTTACTTTTCCACATTTTAACACTGCAAATAATTTCAAAATAGAAATTTTCCCCTCTGCAAAAAGATCTGCATGTAAAGATTATGTGACAATTCATCAAAAGCAGATTAATACCTATTCAGAACTGAGTATCACACCATTATTTTTAAATGTTGTATATGGAACTAGGAAATTTCTCTAAAAGAAAATACATGAAAGTTCCTCAAAAATCTAACTGAAATGCATAATAAAGAAAATCCTCAAAAAACTTTAAGTATTTTCAAGTCACCAACGTCAGTGAAATATAATCAGAATAATTTAATTTAAACAGAAAAATATGATAGACTCATCTTTGCTTTACACAGAACAAAAAGTACAATATATCCATTTAAAACTATTTGCTCTGGAAGAATGTCGTCCTTAATTTATCTGAAGTTGGGCTTTCATACTAAATACATAAAAGTTTAAGTAAGCCTCAACAAACCAGCTTCAGTACTAGAAAAGCTATCTGTGACTTGACAGTGTGGGTTGCAACGCTCACCTAATAAAGTGAAATGACTATTCAATGAGCATGTCTGATCATAGAAAACTGTCTAGTCACTGCAGAAGCTAATCCTACAGATGAGCTAACACAGTTACACTAATACCATATTGCAGCACTGATATGTCCTGAAATAATTCTACTAACCTAAATGCATCTCAAATTCATATTCCACTTTTTTCACAGAGCAGAAGAAATAAAATTGGAAAAAAACAGTTGAAGAAATGGACAGAGATCATTCCACTTTAAAATGCCAGATCATAAAACACCTTTATCAAATTCTTATTTAACACTTATCACTGTTTACTTTGTATGAAAGCAGAATTGTGTGGCGAGTAGGAACAAATTTAAATTTATTTACTTTATGACTTATTTAAAGAAAATGTAATCAATAGTCATGTGAAAGTTTATTGCTAATTATATACAATTGAATACTTCCATTAAATTTTTCACTTAATATGTCCAGAAAAACATTTACTTCAAAAGAAAAACAGATTACTTCAAAAATATGCCGTTTATGAGGTCTAAGTAAGGCATTCTACAGTTTTCTTTTTGTAAATCTTGATAAATTCATGTAACTAAAACTTTTTTACTTTTTTAACCTGACTTTTCACTGCAGTTTGCTTGCATCCTGTGAGGTTACAAAGTTCCACTAAGAAACAAAAGCTAGCTTTCCGCTCTTTAACAAAGACACTGTTTAGGTTTTCAACGAAACAAGAAAATCTTTCAAGCTTTCCACACCTTTCAAAGCCTTTTAAGGAATCATTTTATCTGCAATTAGTTTTGGGTTTTGTTTAATTCTAAGATTATATCTAAAACTAGTCACGACCCCTAACCATTCAGTAAGTGCAATATGCCTTATTAAAAAAGTTTATTAATTGTACCTAATTACTGCAGGTCACCAATCTCACTTTCTACATGTAACCTCTATTCACCTATCAATTGAAGCTCTGGAATTCTAGTGGAATTACCATTCATTGCCATATCCATTGAGATCTTCAAAAGAATTTTGTGTACATGCTGTAAAGCTGTTAGAATAATTACTCCTTTTCACTTACTGTTTCACATTTTTGGCCAAATTAGTCCAGCATCAATCAATCAGCTTTCATTCCAGAATAGAGCTATTCAAGCTTGTTGAACACAGACCTTCCAAACTTGGTAAGTAAAGCAACCAAGCTATTCCTTAAGTTCTTCGGAGGAATGAAAAAGCATTCAAGTGTTACTTAACAAAAACTTTACCTTTTCTTATTGTCTACTGATGTATTTTATAATTTACAGTTTTAGACTATTATTCAGCATTGCTACCTCAAGGAAACAAAGATCCACACAGATTACCAAGTCTCTCTTCATTAACTTCCTTGCCTTATTCCTCCCTGTTATTTCCGTTTAGATAAGCAAAAAAGAGCTGCTACTTCAAAGAATCCTGTATCAGACTGAAGAGTCCCCACCCAAAATACTGCATTCAGGTTTGTCATATACTTAAGAAATCTAAGAGGAAAATATTAAGCTGACTACATAATCTTACAAAATCAGATCTGAGGACATTTCTTTATAAAATAACAGATACTAGCAGAAGCTGAGAAAACCAACTACATTAGAAAACATGCTTCAAATATTTGGAATAGAAAAGATCTGACAAATTTAACTTTTATAACCCTCTTTTTCTGACATGTAAGTAATGAAATAAAACTTAAAAAAGAAAACATGAAATTAGTACCCATGGGAACAGATACTTCACACAGAGGAATGACATGTAACAGGACAATGCAAGCATCTTCCTAAATGTATAACTTCAACATTATAGTTAAGGATTTTTTATTCGTTTTTACTAATATTGGCTACGTGCAAGATTAAAGTATCAAAGAATTAAAAAACAAACACACACCAAACCCCACCACATCAAAAACACAAAACTCGTTTTTCTTTACTGTCACTACATTCATGGGGGGGGGAACCAAAAAACCAAAGCTGCCTCCTAACAGCTGAAAAAATCCTGTTAATTTTCTTCACCTCACGTCTTCCTCACCAGATAAACGAGGGCTTTATCACTGTTTAATACAAGTTTTAATTGAGTACTGTCACTGGTGGGAAGAAAAGTGCGGAACCACTACTTTCCGTATCAAACAAAGCAGGTAATTAACAGCTATTCTGGCACAATCCCTTATCACTAAAATACACAACACTGTTAAGTTCTCTCAATGCCAATGCTTTGCTTCAACAAAGGAAAGCTGATGTTTCAGGGTCACATTCACTCCTTTAATACACAGGCATAAATTTACCGCTCAGTCAGACACCTATAATTAAACACAAGAAGAATATAATTCTAATATTCAGACAGGCTTGCATATGAGTGGGATATTTCTCCCTGTAAAGATGATTGCCTTTCATTTTTTTGGTTTCAAGTAGCTACAGTTCACTTAGTTTTGATTACATAGCAATTAGATATGCAAATACAAGAGATCTAAAAAAATGCTTTTTCAAATGTCAGATTGTAAGCAATCAAGCTTATTCTTTTCTCCTGTACACACAAGCTATTCATTAAATAGCTATTGTCTTAAAAACATTCCAACAGATTGCATTTATCAGGGTTTTAGAAGCAAATATGGGAGTGCACATTACCCAGAACACAGCTCATCAGGGAATGAAAACGATCTTACAATTAATTTAATATATACACGATAGTGGTTAACTAAGTTGGAACTCTGTATCACATTCTTTGGGCACTTTTCCCACTACTGTTATTATCAATACCTAAGCTCACTGCATCTTCAAATTAACAAGAACCCATTAGTTTCTATATTTAATGATACTGTGTAGGTAATAAATTTCACCGCTAAAAATGCAGAATTATTGAAAAAAAAATATATATATATATAGTATATTGAAAGTAATTTCCTATAAAGATAGTTACTATGAAACCATGTGGTTAGTATAATTTTGGCAGGAATAGCTATGTTCACACACACCCACCCCTTTTTTTTTTTGAGGTGAGGGCCCACAGACCATGTGCTATTAGAAGCGCAGACTTGATCTCATGCACCTAGATCACATACATGAGAGCTCGGTTATTTGCAACACAATTTGTGAGGCCTGTAGAAGTGGCCCACAGTTTCAGACATCACTGACCACAGGTTAAAATGGTGGGAAAGAATGTTTGGCAGCAGTTCTGAAGAGCCCAGAAAAACAAACCACTGCAGTATTAGATGGACTAGTCTATAAAATACTGTTAACAAAAACTATGGTCTGCCATTGAGAGTTCAAAAGCTTGCTCTTGAAACACGCTAGAGAAGTAGGAACAAAATGGGATGGAGGCACAGACTAGTCAGTTGTTTCTCTAGATGAAGACAAAATGACCTCAAAGTTAACAGGAGGGGGAAAAAGGGTCCCTAAAAGCAAGCTGGTGAATTCAGTGACTCAGCTGTGAGGAAACAAAGAAAGCTGAAACAGTTCTTTCTTAAAGGCTTAGCTTTCATGGCAGGTAACCGAAGTAAATAAAATGCTTTCCTAGTTGATTCCATGATTGCCAACCACCCTTCAAGATGCCTCTCACAGGAGCACAGATTCTTTTTCAAGGTCAGGAGAGCAGCAAAAATTACAAGCGATGCCTGATTCACAGTTCTGTTTAAAAATCTGAGGGAAAAAAATAAAAATCAGTTTAACTCTGAAGCCCAGCTATAAGCCCTGAAATGTTCTGGAAACTCAGATCCAAGGATAAGCTGGAAAGGCTTTTTACACGAACTGACATTTATGAGCTAACAGATTAATATGTGTGACAAATTATTTGACATTTTGAGGGTCTTCAAATTTGCTTCATTTTTTTTCCTTTAAATGTTCAGCTTGATTTTATCTTTTCCTCCTCTTGCAATAAAGGAGCCTTATTTAACTAGTCAGTAAGGCAAGACTCACTGCCTGTCAGCCTGCTGCTGTTGCCCATGCAACGTTTATATCCCTTCTGTTGCTTCTTTCCTAAGGGTCACTATAAACAACTTTTTGAGCAGCAAATGTAACCTGAGTATTTGAACTCCTACGCACTATAGCCTGACATAAAGAATGATACTGCTGACAGGGGAACCCGAATATTCCCTCCCAGTGGTGCCCCTGCAAACACTTCCCCATCTATTACGTGGTGCTCCAAGGAAGACACGGGAAAAATCGAGTATCCCGCTATTGCAAAAGGCCAGGATCTGAAAAAAAACCTCAAAATGCCATTCTTGCCAGTTTCTGCATCTGGCAAGACTGGTAGTACAGCATCATCTAGTCAAATTCACTACACTTAATACTCCAACTTCCAAAACCAGCCAGTTGAGAATGGATTTAATAGTAACACAAGTAATAGTCCATATATGACTAATTTAAAACTATTACACTTTATTCTAACTAGTAGATTCTCCTACTGTAAGTACAAAACACGTATTCGATTAGACCGCAAATAGGTCTGAAGCCTGCAGTGACCAAACAAAACCAGACTTCCTTGAGAACCAAAACACATAATCAATAGGAAATGTGTTTTTCCCTTCAAACCATTTATTTCTTCAGGTGTATACAGAAGACACGGCAAATTCAAAGTATCTGATTTTTCTCAGAAATGGAGAACTGGGTGAGTTGTGTGCTTGTTTTAAAGAAAAGGTTAATTTTACTTCCAAATTAACTATTCCAGAAAGTGCATTTCAAGCTAAATCGAACTTATAATTTAAAAGGCTGGATACTGAAAAATTCCACAAGTCAGGCTGCAAAAAACAATTTTGGCATTGGTAATACCCTTGTCTCCTCACAACATATTGACTAATTTCCAGATTAGCTTCAGTATTTCAAACTGCATTAATAACTATAAAATTTATCACTTATTTTGGCTTGTAATACAGCTTATCTTAAGACCTTTTCTGATTAATGATATGAGTCAGCATGAGTTAACAGATTTAAGTTCTAGGTCTTTTTGTCAGTCAAAATTTACACGAACATTCAATTCCAGTGTGTCAATTTGAAACACAAATGAACGTTTCAAAACCACCTCAAAGACTGCTTGGTCACTTGAAGCTCACTTACTCACTAGATGGAGAGTGAATACATCATGTATTACCAACAGAAAACAACCTATACTTTTATCTATTAAAATGTATTCTGAATCTTAAATTTCTTTGTCAACTAATAGATTTTAGTTCTTCAAATTATAAATTACAGTACGTTTTGTTGGTTCAGCAAGCTAGTTAAAATAAAATATCCCCCAAGACCCCCAGCAACCTAAATATTAGATTTCCTTGAATACATATGGTTCGAAATATGTGGAGCATTTGAAATCAGTAGTACTGCATATTTTAAATGGCTCCCAAATAACTCTGTCAAGTGGATCAATTAAATTAGTCAGGTACTTCAGGTTGATTCAGACAGTTGGCTAAATGTGGTTTGGCATTCCAATCCTTCAGCGATGCCTGACAGCCAAGGAAGCATTAATTGTTTCTGTATGGCTGCAGGACTAAACATTCTGGATAATCATTTATAAAAATATTCCAAACTGTACACAAGTGGTGACAGATTTAGTATTAATGTGCTAGGGGTCCCATCTTTCAAAAAACTACTTCTTCCTTACGAAAGACAAACATGCAGTTGTGAACAGTGAACAGCAGCTTTCCCACAGAATGGACAAGGTGCTTTCAGCACTTCTTTCCTTACGCTTCCAAGTACCACCACAGCAGAAACACTAAGGACCAATAAATTAAGGTACATGATCACATTTACTGAGAAAAAATAAGTTTATCTAGGCCCAAACATCACGATCTGTCGTCCAGAGTTTAAAGATCATATGGATAGAAAAGAAACTGGCATTTTGACATGGACAAACATGGGAGCTGAAAAAGAAAAAACCACAGAACTAGGAGACCATACCCATGCTTTGGACAGGATTCTGGGAACTGTTCCCAGAGCTCCAGGACCACAGAGATGATTCAACACAGACTATATCAAGAGAGGGCAGGAGAACAGAAAAACCAGTTTTCAGCTTTTCATTCATAACACTGGGGCCTGATTTTACTGGCTATCAAGCTAGAAGGCAATTTCTGTAAAGAAATCTCATCAATAGTGTTAAAAAAAAACCCAAAACCCCCAAAGAAAACCACTACCATACCAACACTAAACAAAAGAAATTTCAAAAAAACCCTCCAAATAATTAAATAACTGTACACCAGATCATCCAATTATTTTCTGCCTCCATGAAACCTTCTCCTCACTGGAAACAGTGATATCAACCTTGTGCCACAACACATGGTCAGAATAGTAGGGAAAGATTGGGGGAAAAAACTAACACCTGTCCCAGACTTATTAACTACAGAAAAAAATATCTTCATAGTTTACATAGTAAGTATAATCTCCAAACATTTAGCTTCTGTGCTCTCACTGTCCACACATGAGATAAAGGTGTTCAATTGACAAGCTGTTCTTTGCTTTTGAAGAAAAATTCTTTCTATTTGTGCATGGAAAACCACCACCAGCATACATGCAAAACAATGCATAAAAGCCAGATCACTTTGTTCATAATTACATTGCTTATTTTACTTCTGTCAGGAATTAAAAGGGATTTCAAAATTTCTAGTTGAGACACCAATTAAACTTAACCTTTAATTCTTACTCATTCTTCATGTTGTATCTACAAATTTCCTACAGAAACCCCTAGCCAAGTCTGAGGGCAACATCAGTATCTACTCTCCAGACCTCTTCACGCTTCCCACATCTCTTCAAAAGCTTACTACATCCAGAGTTCATGTTCCAGTAACATCAAAGCAAGTAAACACTGCAAATTCACCAGTCACCCTGACTCTTAGGAAATATTTTATATTTTTGCTGTTGGATTTCTTCTTCATTTTCAGATTGTCTTCTGCACATTACATTAACTGTTAATTAATTACTAGCACGGGAAGTCTGTCATTGACTGCCTTATGCCTCACTTAATCTTCCTTGCTTGAATTATTCAAGTCTCCCAGTTGCAACACCATTTTAACTACAGTGTTTCTATATTTACATGAAGGTTGTGAATGATACAAAGTGTTGGTAGAAACCAAAACTCAGTTTAGTGCACTGTCACAGCATCTCGTCGTATTTTCAGAGGACAAATGAGGCACCATGGAAATTAACCCTCCTTTTATTGTAATTATTTATAAAAGCACATGACCATTCAGAAAGTCAGCAAGAACCAAGATGGAAAAAGACAGCCAGAGAAGATCGCCCTAGAAAACTAAGAAGTGTATGTCAAAGCAAGGAAAATCAATATAACTTATGAAACATGGGAGAAGTTCGTGAAAGAGGACCAAAAGAAAAAGTTGAGGGAGCGAAAGAGTCATTCATGATCCTACAAAGACTCAAGAAGTAAAAATCTCCCATAGCTCTTGCTATGAAAATATAACTGCTCCATAAATTATTTTGGATTACTCTCTACACTACTGTGCACAAGTTCATTCCCCAGAAATATTGGTTCTTCACACATGAAAACACCCTGGTGCTTCCCAGCAACTCCATTGCAAATTCATGACATTTTTGTAACAACCAGGCACCTCCTCCTTGTACTGACCCCACACACTGTCAACAAGTTTTCTACATAATTCTATAACATCTTCTAATGAAACCAAGAATTTGATGTTCCCATTGTTTTCCTACAGCCAGTCTTTCTGTTACTTCAGCTGCCAGCTATTCCATTCTCTCAGGCACACACGAGCTATGGCCTGAATGAAGTCACTGTTCTGCAGATTTTACTTTCAAGACCCAAAACCAACCTAATGTTTTATTCATTTCAGGATATGAAAGCTGGAGGACAAGATTTTAGTTGTCTTGTAGCAATATAGTACTAAATTGATTTATGATCCGCATTATATTCAAGAATTACTCACATTAACAAATTCATCAAGCACGCATGAATACTGTGTGTTCCATAGTGAGTTTGTGGCACTTAACAATCAAATCAGGTAATTTATGTAGAATGTCAGATTCTATTAAGTTAAACAGTCTCCAAGCAAGCTCAGGACTGGGCATTGCGAAGTGAAGCGTTCTGCTACTCTAAGAGTAACAAGTTTTCTTTAACAGAAAGAGAGATCTGTGTACCTGGCCGTAACAAACATTTGAATAAGTTTTCATCCTTTCATGGAAGTACTCAACACTTTCTTCAAACTGATTGTTACAAGTTTTAAACGCATGGGTTTTTTAAGAGATATTCACAGTATGCATGCACTTCAGTGAGTCCTACATTCATCAAAAGACCTCCCATTTACTGCCCAAAAAGATGTGAAAAATGTGAATAATTAGCAGACAGAAGCCATGAATTATTCACGGAAAAGTCTAATAAAAATGTGTAACTGTCAATAAATCCCTCTCTGTATCTGAAAAGTGTAAAGATCAACAATAAAGTCTTCAACTATAACTGTAGAAACTGTGAAGTAAGGATACAGTCCCACGATATACCCATGAACATCTACCCAGCTGCCTGAATTTCATTCATATCCTTAAAATATTGTAAGCCATATCTAGCAAAAGGGTAATCTGTGACTACTAACATCCGTTTTAATTCAAGTCTAAGCAAGACAAAGGTTAACACAGAGCCAGCAGATCTGAGAAAAGTGGAAAACTGTCAGCATCTAAACCCAAGTTTAAATGGCAAACCACTCAGACATTTTGGGAATTACAATTTGTAACTGTTATCATACAGTTGACTTTTCCAAGTTGAAAAGGAATTTAGTATATTGCTACAATGAAACACTACAGATTATTACATGTCTCTATCTGTAAAACAATAAGCTAGTAGAAAGTCAAATATCTTTGTCTTCTAAATGTTCAATTAGTAATTTAAGTATTTCGTTTCAGCAACAGCGGTTATCTTATTTTGTGGTTATTCTTTTGCTCCGTGCAAAAGAGCCTTCCTATCAGTCTCAATAAAATGGCTAAATCTGACCCTAAGGAGCTATATCCAGGATGATAAACAACCACCTGTACTCTGCCTGCCAGCTGCCCCCCCAAAACTATGGAGAACCAAGAGCTGCCAAGAACTGATAAATGCTTGGGAAACACACAGGCATGCTGCTTTCATCCCTAAATTAACAGATCTAGCCTCCATTCCCACATTTAAGTAGACTCAGTCTTCATACAGGACACTGAAATCCCCATGAGCCTCAAATGTATGATCTCTCCCACAAAGAAATCCAAGTACAGCTTCATGATGCTCAGCAAACACAGCCAAAACACAACCCTGAACACAGATTATTTCTGGTAAGCAAGCTTATAATATTACAACATTGTTTCTTAAGAAAGTTCAAAAAAAAGTCTAGCCACGTATCAAACACGAAATCATCCACTGAAGGGCAGCCCAATAGGTTAAGGTTATAGCCTAGAAAAACCTAGAATACAGGAAGAGTTTAGTGGTGCTGATAAATGAGAATGGTGATAAAGTCTGCAACACCACTAGCTGCCCTTCATCGCGCATCATGAAGATCACCAAATCATTTTTGGAATCTCACAAGAATCAACTCCTTCGTTTTTATATTATTAGATAACACTCAACACTAATCTTCTCTTGCAGAGTTAATAAAGTTTTACGAAATCATTTAACTGTACGTAAGAATGCCCATACTCTGCTAAAAAAGTCTCACCTAGTTCAGTAACTTGTCTCTCATTGTGTTCTGCTGAGTAAGTGTGGAAAAACTTTCAGGTTAGAGAGATTTATTTAAACCATTCACTTCTTTCACTACTTTGCTAGACTAAGTGAAACATAGATAGATATTTGCAGACAATTTTGTCAATACCTCAAAACAACTCAGTATGAATTGCCCCCCAAGCCTTACAAAACTTCTATGCAAATGCCAGATACAAGCAGCTGTGAGCTGTAGCCTAGTCAACTTGTAACACAATTAATACTCTGTGCTTCCAACCTAACAAAAGCTTAGGAATAATTTTGCAGAAAGACAGTTTCTACCACTGTACTGATTAAGATGAGTCAATTGCCATTCAGATACAGAATTTTCATTTATAAAAGATTTGTTTATACACAGATGTTCAGACAATGATTCAAGACTCCCTTGATATATACTTTTTCATTCTACTTTCCTCCCATTCCAAGGTAATTTAGATTCTTTTGCCTGTTGATTTTAAGGTGTGGGTTTTTTTTTTTCCTCAAAGGGAGCTGACAGAAAAACAAATGAAAGTAAAATACAAGTTGTTTTCTACTAGCATGGCTTTGATTACACTCCTCCAGTCTATAGCTTCCAGTGTCTTTAATGGTATTAAAGAAGTATTTTGTTAAATCAGTTATTCCCATATCTAATTAGCTCAATAAACACTTAACTATTTAACTGCTCTCAAAACCAAATGACATATAATCAAGTTTTGCTATCAGAGTTAATCATAGTCAAAGGTCTCGGCTACTTTTCACGTTACATAGGAAACCATGTCTTAGTAGTGTTAAAATCAGCTCCAAGCTGCAAATTCGTATTGAGCACATGCAGAAATCTATCCAATATATACTGGATATAATCAGCATGTAGCCAATAAAAACAACGGTATGTATGAAATAAACCTATCTAAAAGATGTATTGCATCAGATACATATCAATAATATTTTCTGAAAGACTAATACTGCTTTACAGTAATTCTTAAGGTCCTCGGGCACCTAAATTTTTCTGTCCTTCAATATAAAATCATTCTGGTCTTGGAAGTTAGTGTTCTTCAGACTGTTAAGTGAAAAGACTTTTGCAATAAATTACTTCGAATAAGAAGTGTTTGTCAAATCTTATATAAAATTTAAGGAAAACATTATCTTTTAAAATTCACATTCCCATACATAACTAAGCTAACTGTGTTATTATGTACCTAACTACATTCCATTCTTCACTACAGTCAAAGTGAACTAAACACATTTTACTTAAAGAAAACGTATGCAGGTAGGATTTCAAAGACGATACACTAGAGACTCAGGACTACAAAACCCCCATACAATAGATTTAAAAGGAGCCTTCGGGTCAGGCATAATTCAAGAAAAAAAGTCTGTTACCTTTAATACTGCTGCTGCCTTTTGATTTTCCTGAAGTACAGCTTCTACTAGTCAGCCCTTAGCATTTCATTATGTAATTAAATTAGTAACTTGCTAAAAGGAATTTTGTATTTTTTCTATGATGACTTTGTCATCACTTCCAGACTACCAGGGATATAACTCAAGAGACTTCTGTTTCACAGGTGAAAAGGGAAAAAGGCCATGCTTCAGTAATTCTTTAATAAAAATAATAATACTACTAAAATCCAGCTTTACAACTCATCCTGCATTCAAAATAAGTGGTTACAAATGCAATAAAGGTTTTAAACTTGGAATAGAAAAGCCTGTTTTCTGATGTGCTCGCTACTGAAAAAAAACACTCTAGAGCTTACAAGCAACCCAAATTATTTTTATTACATCTTTTGTTTTATAATGAATCTTTAAAAAGGCAAAGAGGTATCGACCACCAAGTATACTCTTAAACAAGCTTGGATTTTAAGGAGGGTTTTTCTTTACCACATAGCCACATACAAATTCTCATACAGCTTAATATGGTACATTCTTCACTGTGTATCAAAATAGCAGTTGTGATATGTTGAATACGTAAGTTCAGCGGTACCTTTACATGAATATGTTTAAAAGGCCATTAACTACAGTGGTCAAAATTTTGGTGTGGTCAAAAATTAAGTATGAAGAAAGCCTCCCAAGTTTGATGAATGAGTTTGAGAAACCAAACTAAATATAGACATGCATACTTAGAAGAAAGTGTGTTTAGAGGAAATGTCACTGTAGAAGATGCTAGATGCCAACATTAATTGTTCCCAGGGTAGTATCTTGAATACCACATTCTGAAAACTAAGTAATTTTATGTTAAAAGTTTATAACCTGAATGCAGTAGATTGAGGAACATGCTCTATAGGTAGTATCTCAATCTTAGCTGAGCAGCCTGCTCATACAATGACTTTTAATGTATAGTCAAAGAAGCTGACAGCAATTACAAGACAATGTAACCATCAGTTTGGCAGTTTCTTGTATACAGAAGTTGCAGCTTTCATGTGAAAAGATAACAAAACATGATCCATGACATCCAGCATGCCAAAATGCCACTCCACAATGCCTCAGCCAGCAAATTTCCAGTAAGTAGAAGTCAATTTTAACAAATAATACCCCTAATGATGGATACAGATACAGGACCCTGATAGTTATAGTTCTAAATGTAAAAATACGCAGCTAATCTGCAGAAATCCCACTGGTACTGTAAGAAAGGGATTTTTAAATTTTTTTTTAGTGAAAGGATAGTAGTTTTAGTCACGTTTTATGTATGTACTTGCTTTTCACTTTCACATGCCAATGTCCCCAATGACTTAAAGAACTTTTTTCTCATTATTCCTAACAGAACTGGCAAATACTCAAAAACCCACCTTTGCAACTAGTTACAGAATTTTTTTCAATTGCCATTCCAAACCATGGCCATGATTTCTCAACACAGATACATGAAACTGTCAAACAGCAACAACATGCATGTATGTAGAGGCAGATTTTAGAGACATGCCTGAGCCATGAAATTTATTCCCAGAAGACAAGAATAATGATGGACGGTCAACCTTTCATTCTGAAACACAGAAAAACTCTACCATATGCTAGCATATGTTAAATATATTCCATTTCAACATATGTGTCAGCACCATAGCTTTATTTTTTGTTCACACATAGTACTTTTCACAGAATGTGAAAGTTGAGCATCCTATAATTAGGGTAGCAATAATAGGGCTTGTTTAACAAGACACACTACAAAGTACATATTATTCTATATCACTAACTTTGTTTTATAAGGTAAATTGAACATTTAAGACTTTACATTGGATATCAAAGCATATCTGATGGTATTTCAGAGACTAAAAGGTATTAAAATATTACATATTTCAATTCCTTTTCCTTAAGCTTTGCATAGGTACCAAGGATCATTTAATTCCTTTTTAGCTTTACTATAGAAAAACAAAACCAAACTGGAGAGTCCAAAGAAATGGAATTATCTATTTACTAGTACAACTCTGCACCAGACAAAGGTCAAGACCGGTACTGATCAAGAGCTTGTCTTTTGTGAAACCTTATGTAATTTCTGCTTGCAATGTAAACAGTGATGTAGGAACAAGTAAGCTGTAGGTCAGGAACCACAGATAAGTTCAAACAATCTAGTACGGAACAAGTGCAACATGTTCGAAGCTGTTACAGTGGACGAAGGCATTGAGTTCTTCAAATTTAGAACTGCATAGCTGCCTGCCTTTCTCTTTGCAATAACAAATTGTAAGAAAAAAATTCTGTGTATCATAATGAGATGTCTCCTCATGAAGTAAAAACAGATTATACCCTCTCTTCACACACTGTTCCTGGAAGAGATTCTTGACTAAAAGTAGGAATAAATGGGAAAAAAAACATGTAGCTTATTGACCAAGACTGCCACAAGCCCAATGCTGTAAGGCTGCATACTCCTCTAAGTGAGATAATAGCAGTCAACGTGTTCAAGAGCACAGAACTGACTCCTGATACCAGTGTATCAGTGTCTGTTTTATGGAATTCATGCTAGACAAGGGAGATGACAAAAAAACCCAAGTGTCTTGCTTATCCACCACTGGACAGTTTTCACTTTTATTAAGTATTCTTTGGTGTGAAAATTGCTAGTTTTCCTCAATACCGAATGAAAGGTGCATTCAGACTAAATAAAACATGCCTTGGTCTTAATGAAGTTACACATTCATTAGCTTTTGATGAATGCCTACAACCTTTCTCCCTACCCCACCTACACACACCTCCCATTATCTCCTTCAAAGTACCTCTCAGCTTTAATCACAGTATTCTCAGTAATTAAGGTTTTGATTTAAAATTTGTCTAAAGCTGCCTGGAGAGATGTTCTGACTACCAGCCGAGCCTGATACACAAATGATTTGAGGATTTCCCTTGCTTCCTGGCGGAAATCTGTCGGCAAGTTTCAAGTTTTGATGCTAGTTCAAGTGATTTGGCCATGTGACAAGGATTTCTAATTCATTACTTCTGTTCATAGGCTTACACAGGAGAGTAAAATTTTCTACAGGGCAAATCCAGATGGTTTGTTTTCCAGCATGTCAGTCTTTGTATCTTCTCTTGGATTCTGCACACACTAGCAAGGTAGGAAGAGAAAACTAGATGGACAGTTTACTCTAGGAGATGGTATTCAGTACTTTGTAGCTGTCACATTACAGATTGACACCGGTTTAGTAATTAATTCCTTCCCTCATCAAATAAGGTGTCTTTTATAACTAGCACTGGCCAATCAGGTTTGCAGATATGAAATATACTTACAAAATACACACACAAATTAACTTGCATGACTTATCTCCTCTAAATTTCAAAGCAATTGAGTCAAAAATGAAAAATCTTGCATACTCATGTCTCTAAATAACCTTGACCCTAGATGAAAGGGTTTTAAAAAACAATTAGTGTAGCTTAACCTTCCATGAGAGAATTCTATTACTTCTATATTTTACACTTTGAAGTGCATTGTCATTTTAAAATAGAACCTGCAGAGAGAAGACCCTTGAGAAAATAAAAGAAAAGGTGGTTATCATTAAAAGGCACTGACTGCCAAGGAAGTTGGTCATCTTGCACTGCAAGACTAAGGAGTTCATCTGTAAGTATAAATAGTCAGAAAAAGAGGCAAGAGCCAATAGCAAGCAGTGTACTTACGCCCCAGACAGATAATGTTACTTGATCTTACTTCAGTCTGTGATCATCATATCTTGGATACAGCTTCCAAATCTTTAGTTTTAGAAGAAACACTTTACTGGGATGCATCAAAAACTTCATCATAATAAATGTTTATGAAATTCTTCCTACTGCAGTAATAATGGTATAGCACCAAATAGTCCAGTCTGAAAAAGATAAATTACTAATACCAATCACTTTGGGAGAGAAAAGTTAGTATAGAAAGATTAGGACTGGATGGCATGAAAACAGGTTTTATCAAGAAAATTATTTGGTACTCAAAACTGGTTTACAACCAATATTAATATATTTGAATATCAAATAGTATATACTATTATATAATTCAAATATATTCAACTATTTAATATTCAACACTAACTACAGTATTATCTCACAAAATCACCAATGGTCAAGTACTCTCTGCTCCAAAAATATCAGACGATAGACAATTGAGAAAAGATAATAGTACTGACTAAAAGTATACTGACTACAGTACTGACTGGACCAGTTTGTGGCTTTTAACATGTATGAAGTTCTAGCTGATCTGCCACACAGAACTTGTCACTGTTGAAGACAACCTTCCTTTTCTTACTTAACTTCAAAAAGAACAAGTGACAGGTCTCAGCTCCTCTAAGCTTTTCCCTAAAGACAAGACTGCCTATCCTTTGAACAGCTAAAACCAGAAAAGTGGGGAGAGCAGGGGAAATCAGTCCAAAAATACCACTTCCCCAGACAGTAAACCCGCCCAAGCTACCTAGGGCGATGACTCCCCACAGCAGAAGTCACGTTCTGAAGCACAGTGGTGGGAGAACATGGGCACTAAACATAACACCACTCTGGACATGGTGCTGGGCAGCCTTTTCTAGGTGATCCTGCTCAAGGGGTGGTTAGACAAGAAAACCTCCAGAGTTCCCTTCCAACCTTCACCATTCAGTGATTCTGTAACAGACACTTCACAGACTCCAGTACCTACATGAATACTGAACTGACACATCAGAATATGTAATGGTGACCAACAACATTGCAGAATGCTTATCTTAGCTGGCAGCTGACAGTAATGAAGCTAGCATAGCGTAAGTGCTTGCCCTGCTGATAGCACAGAAAGAGAACGTCTTCAGTAGCTGGACTTACCTTCAGTGCGACCTAATATAAAAAGCATTCAAAGAATGAAAGCTGTACAGCTCTAACAAAAATGCACTGTTAGTCACACCCTGGAAAATGGCTACCATACCTGATATGGAATTCATTGGGCCACTTTGGAGCTAGCATGAACAAGAAAAACAGGGAAGAGATGGAGCAAGGGGATTATGCCATATGGGCCAAGCAACACAGTAATTTCTGGAAATCTGTAGTTATCTTACTCTTCCAAGTCCTTTCTATGAAACAGTCTGCAAATGAAACTTTACAGTGGAATAGGTCTGTTCAGAAGAAAAATTGAGGCCTCAGATGTATACTTTTTTCTTTCTTTCAACAATACTGCAGCTGTTTGCTATCATAGCTATTGCTAGCACAACCAACTGTGCTTTTCCATACAGCAGACAATCTGCCGAACTTTTAAGGGTGTATCAAGGCATCATTGTTAATGACTATATTAAATACACATATGTTCACTGCTAACAGTGAGGTGTTATTTCTGGACCATTAAGTTTGGGGCCTCAATCTACACTTCCAAGCTTTCTCAAGAATAGAAGCCTAAATGTTTTAGCTTATGATATCTGTGAACATAAATGAACCAGAACTAAGTTTTATTCATTAAAAAGTTACGTAACCTAACTCCTGATGAACTATCCCAGCCTAGAATTACCATTCCTAAACCAAAAAGGGAACAGTAATAAACTTAAATTCTGCCTATAAATGAAGATAAGAACTGTATTATTGATAAAAATACAGTGTCTTTTAAAAGCTACATTGAAATAGGAAAAAAGCTGAATGAACTTTTAAATATTCACTTTAAAGTATTAGTACTTTGTTCTGAATTGACAGTTGGAAAACTCACTCGCTGCAAACTAAATTTTAGTATATTCCACATACTGAAGATTTACTTTGTTACACACGCAATCAGAAGTCTTAACGTCTAATTCAGGGGTCCTCAAGCTATGGCCCGCGGGCCAGATACGGCCCCTCAGGGTACTCAATCCAGCCCCTGGTATTTACAGAACCCCTCCGCACCCCCCACCCCACCCCACACACCCCCCGCCGGGGGTCGTGGGGAAAACCAAGCAGCCGCAGATGACCTCCTGCCACTTCATCCACGCACTGGCCCCCTGTTTAAAAAGCTTGAGGACCCCTGGGCTAATTAATCTATCAGCCTAAAAGTGGTAGCTTTAAAGAGCGGATCAAATAGACTTCTCTTATAAAAACGAGGTGAAGGTTGCAAACTTCTAAAGCGAGGCAGTATTGCCAATAAGTCTCCTGCCCCGGGATACTTTTTTTAATATATAAACAATATGATAGGATATGTAAAAATCTGATTACTATAAGTAGTCACAAACAAAACATGCAATTAAGATTGCTCACATGTTGCAATCATACACTTTGTTTCAAGATATAGCATTATACCCACACAATTTTTGTATGCTAAAATTTTATTGTCTCCTACCACCTCCTAGTTATTGGAAATCTGTATTTCAAAGTCCTGTACAAAAATATCAATTCTAGAAGTTCTGTTTACCCATGTACAGTTTAAAACTCCGTAACAGTAGGACTTGTTTATACATTAGATGTCCCCCCAGACAAGAGGTAAAAGGAATTCAGGACAAACTACAGTATTTTTAAAAAAGAAACCTTAAAATATCAAGCATTTAAGAAAATACCACCGTCTTACTTCCACAGAACCTAGACAACCAACAACTCTCTAGGTTAGAACAGGTCTTCATTCAAAATCTGGAAATCTAAACACTCAAAATAGCTACAGGTAGAATAAGAGAAAGGGTTGTGACAGTATTACAGCAGATTATGAAAACAATAGGCATCAAATGAAGTTTTAAAGTGACATAATCATAAACTCTGTAAAGTCTGAGGTACTTGACAGGGTAGACTTTAGCTTTCTATTTTAATTGTGATGTGCTACATATGTACTAATAGAATGTTTTATGTGGCTGATCAGATAAGGAAAAGAGGAGAATTTTCTAAAGAAAGAACCAAAAGAAATAACAATTATGGAACAAAGAGGAAAAGAATACTGTTAAGTGCACACTTTCAAACTGCAGCGGAGATGCTGGTGCAACTTCAGCAGTACTAACCAGAGGTGGACAGAAAGAGCTGGAAAATAAACCTGCAAAACCAAATTACTTCCAGGAGTTACCACTGGAGCAACTTCACATCCAGGATGGCTTTACCCTGAAAAGCGTAGTTTCCCTAGTGGTAATGTAGTATCCCCTAGCAATCTCCCTATGGCAGAGCATGTACATTACAAGACAGGGCAAGAAACCACCTGAATTACACTGCAACTCCACCTGAACATAAAACAAATTCAGAAACAGTGCTTCTTGGTTCACTCAAAGTATTCATTGCCAGAAATACATTAAACATTTTTTTCCAATCCACACTACTTGCACAAATCGCTACTTTGGTATTTCAATAAAATCAAATTATTAAGAACACCTCTAAGGTTAACAACTCTTCCTTAGAAAAATAAATTTAACTTCAATTTTTACCTTTACCTTGTGAGACATGACACTATTAGAAATTAGTTACTGCTGAAGAATACTTTACAATTGCTAGACTCCCAGTTGCCCCATCATGGAGCACAAACATTTAACTTCTTTAGGGTAGGTTGTATTATTTACTAAGTCTGTAGAAAACACTGGACAATGAAAAAGCATATAATGAGAACACAACAAGTAAAATATGAGAGGCATGAGCTTACCCTCTATTAGGAAATAAAGCTATGCATGTGGAACTTTATGACCCTTCAGGAGCTTACCTTCTTTTTGTCCCTCATGGAACCCTTCCCTCGGACCATTATCTTGCATCCTGTTTCTGCCTCAAGCTGTTTAGCTGTTAGTCCTCTGGGTCCAAGGATTCTTCCAACAAAGTTAAACTGGGGGGAGGGGGGGGGGGGGGAAGAAAAAGATTATTTCCATAAAAGCATGTCAACAAAATTACTTGCAAATTTAAAAAGATGTATTTGTCTCTAAATTATCTTTAAGAGTTTATTAGTCTAGAACACTAAATACCTGCAGTCAAAGAATGAGTTAAGTACTCTTTTCTGACTTTAGATACCTATGTGACCCTTACTTTGAGGGATACAGGTTTTGGGTGAAAACAGGATTTTCAGTTTAACATCCGGTAGTCTAGGGCAGTCATAGTCCTAATTTCCTCCTCATTAAGTTGTACGAACTCTTTATAGAAAGCACAAACCACTTTCCCTCACCACTAACATGACCAGACATGCTCATTAGTAGTCTAACAATGTGCATCACACCACAGGAACACACAGGTCTGGCTGCATGACCAGACACGCGCACAGCTTCCCTGTGGCAGGACTGAGGGTGCCAGGGGCACATCCAGTCCCATCATGGCACAAGGCCTTCAGGAAAGACCTCCAGGCCCACTGTCCCTGCCAACAGCGAAGGAGCCTGTAGAAAACATTCTTTTTCACCCTCCCATGCTGTTCTGGTGGGCTCAACCTTGACAGCACACCGCTGGCTGGCCACCCACATCTACAGAGGTTTTACCTACCTATGCCATAGCACTTCTTTCACAAAAATACCTGAGACTTGTTACACATTCACTTTGGGTTTCAAGGTCAATATTTCTGGGAAACGTTGTATTTACCATACATAATATATAGAATGCGTGTGTGTGTCTAATACGCATATATGTGTATACAGCGACAGATGACAAGAGCATGTCATTTTTCGTAAGCTATATTCTTGCTCAGTTGTGCATACAAATAGAGCAAGTATGTCATGTTTAATTGGCTAACTTCAATATCAGCAGACAACTCCCTGCCTCTGCTTAACACAGTAATACTGGCACTTAGCCATACGTAACATTATTTCCTAGTTATTTTCAAGTGTTTTTTCCCTTTCATTATTTACAATCGCACACTCTGAAAATTATGCCACAAATAACAAAAACACTAAGTGAAGGTAGCATTAAGAATATATAGCAGTACTCTGTGACAGCTACAGTGCAAAGATGAAGCACCAGGCTCAAAAGATACACAAACCTAGAAATTTCAGACTTAAAGATTAAATTCAAAGAAGATAATCAAAGAACAGAAACACTGCCATAAGGACAGAAGTCTGGGTATTTCAGATCCTAGTAAACAAAGCTATTCCATGGAATTTTAAAAAAGTTGTTGGCTTTCATCTCCTCAGCTAATTAAAATTAGGTTTGAGTACTACAACTCAACATATTCAAAATCCTTATCAAACTGCAAAGACCAGAAATCATTTAGGAGTGAGCAGAAGTTATGAACACAAGCATATTAAAGTTCTTCGACAAAAATACTTGTGTTTCACAATGGCAAAACTGTTCATAGGGAAGATAAACTCCCAAAATTATTTAGTATTCCAAGCTCAAAAAACAAAGACATATTCATATCATGAAGTCCAAATCATCTGTCAGGGGGGTGGGGTGGGGAATATTAAAGGTACTTCTGAATCACAGGAAATTAAGGAAGATTCACTAAGACTACATAAAGCAATGAAACAGCTACAAGTAATAAAGTTCAACCTTGAAATATTATCAAAATCCTGCATTTGCTACACTATTCATATTTAATACCAAAGTCATACCACTATTACTTAAACAGCACCTTACTTGCCTTTCTCCACAACCATACTTCCTGCACACTACATCTTTAGGTATCTATCCCATTCTGCTGGTAAAGCTAAAATAATATTGCAAACCTGACTTTAAACCACTCTTCTAACCAACACACAAGGTGACTAGCATTACATTTTTTATCTCCCATGAAAAACAGCAAGCAGCCTCTAATATTTTATGAAGTTGGATCACGATTGAAAGAATAATCAAATACTAAGATAAGATGATTTGGATAAAAATTAAATAGAACAATTATGATACTAAGAAAAAAAGCAGGACTTTGTATTACTCTCAAGCTTGCAACTTTGTTCATGTTGTCTGAACATAATTTATAATTGTGGCTTCTATAGTTAAGAAATTACTGACTTAAACTGCAACACATTCCCTCAAATGTTACGCCAGTTTCTTTTCCAGCTACTCCCAGAATATTGTTCTTATAAAGAGTTTTCATAAATTGTTCCAAGGTAGCTCAGCCCCCTGCCTCTTCATTCTAAACTGTATGCATTGGCACCTTGATCCTTTCTGGATAGCTGTTCTTTTTAAAACTCCTGACCATTCTTAACTCTGTCGGGCACTCCAATGTGTTCATTTCTTAAAGCAGGATGCCTGGACAAGGCAATACTTCAACTAAGACCTCAAAGTTAAGTTAGCCAGAATCTTATCTTGCACACCGCATTCCTATTAATACATCCCAGCCTCCTCTTTCCCTCCCCACAAAAATCAGGTTTTACATTTAGTTCAACATTTGTTGACCCCACATACTCTCCTCCATTACCTCTACCTTGCTGGTTTTCCCCAGTTTTGTATTCATATGCAACTTTCATATCTCACTACAACAACATTTGCTCTGCATTTGTCTAATCAATTCCACATTGTTGACTTCAGGCATACTTATTTCATGACAGATTTGACTTTTAATTCCATCTTTAAAAGCATTTAGTATGACTTAATTATTTGCTAAGTGTACTTTCTAGCCCACTAACCAAGTAAATCTTGAATGTGTTAAGAGATCCAAGCTGAAAGAGAACTCCACAAGACCCCACCCAAGGTGCAATCCTAACTAAGTCCTCAGTAAAGAATTATAATTTTAGCCAATTACTGCTTTAACAAATGATTCCTAAGCTTTTGTACTCATGCGGATCACTGTCAGGTATTAAGTTCATCAGACAAGTGTCTCAAAGGCCTAGCTGAGAACTCCATAGGAAAAAACAATTCTGATTCTCTTGTGAAGGGACTAGGTAGCAAAAGTAGTAACCAGCAAGCCACAACTCAGGTACACTGTGTAGACTAAGCCTTCTTACTGGACAGTTTCTAAAGTTTTATCATAATCCAGTTATATCTGCAACTACTGCTTTCTCTCACTTGCCAGGTCAACTAGATTATCAAACAGAATCACTGGAACCAGATACATCTGACATTCAGAAGACCATTCTTAGCACATTTGATTCAAGATTTCTCACGCTCTCTTACCCAATGGCACTCTTAATCGCCTCGTGTTCCCCTACAAATAACACACTTGTGTTCAGGAATACTGCTTGTCCTAACATTTGTATGGAGACAAAGCTAAGATTATTTCCCTATAAATTCTTACAGCTTGTCTCACTGTGCACTTGTCTCATCTTCTAGCACTCATGTTACGCCCAGTGAATTGCGGGAAAATAAAACAGCAGTGGTTCACAAATCAGTTGGACCAATTTAAGACTGTGTTACTTTGAATGTATCCAACCTCACAAATGTTGGAATTAGAGAACGTTAAAAATCAAGCAGAAGCGACCCATGCTAAGATTAACTGCTACTGCATCAACAATACAGGAAAAGCAATCAAATACTTCATTTTCCTTCATCAAGGTAGTCACTCTTCCCCAACAACTAATGTATCTCAATACTAAACATATTTTTGTGTCTAACATTTTGACTTGTAGTACTTCACAACTATTTTCATGAGGTTTTTTATAAGAGTAAAATTAAGTTTTATTTTTATGTTCTTAAATCCTCCTATACAAACTCAGAATTAGAACTCAAGAAACAACCTTCAGAAGAACCTATTTGTAACGTGCAGAAACACAAAAACATCCTATGCACCACCTAGAATACTTTACATTTTAAGAACAATGAAGGGAACCAGGAAGTACACAACATTAACAATATTCATAAAAAGCCATGAATTAGAATGTTAAGTGGAGCTCAGGTGCTGAAGGTTTTTTGCTAAAGTTCCAACCAGTTACATGATGTTGCTTCTCTCCGTTCTCTGCCTGTCTTCTCTGCATCATCACTCCCATTGCCTTAAGTTTGATAACCTTACAAGCTTGAAGTTTCCAGCATGTACAAAACACACACCAACAAGATCCTGTAGTAAGACATTTGTTGCCTTTCTTCAAGAAGATGCTTAAAACACATTCTTAAGCAAAGAGACAAAAGGATCTTTGTTACTGAAGTTAAAGCAGAAACAAATGTCTTAGGAAAAATGTTGCTCTAAATCCTAATGATTTCACCTACTCTGGGATATTAATGATTACTCTGTAGCAACTGATGCACCCAAGAGCTGAAAAAAATTTTATCTGGTGTCCTACCTAAAAAGTCCACCGCCACATCAGAAATTCCCTGAAAAAAACAGCTTATATTCCATATACATAAAACAACTATCTCCCAGGCAGATCAACCAGGACCTCCACCCAAGAATAAAAGCAGTAAAGGAAAGCAAGAATGAACTATGCTAAAGGCTTAAAGCTGCTGATTAATAAGAGGTTGCAAAGAAGTGTGCCCAATTTTTACAGTCTATGGGAAATGTAATGTTTAAGAAACTTTCTATGCAAATTAAAATCTGAGGAATTTAAGGGACTTCAGTAGTACTTAATTTCTTACTATTATTGTGCCTTTCATATTTTGTGTTTTATATGGACATGGAAGCAAGATATAACAAGATCTACTTTACTGCTGGAAAAGAACTTGAAAAAAATCTGATTGGATTCAACTATCCAAATCTAGGAAGAAAGAACACAAGCAAATGCATATGGTTAAACTATTATTTTGTTCAATTAAAAACCAATTTGTTCTACCATCTTATTAGCAAATGTTCCAATGATTTACTATACATTGAATTTGCAGAGCTAGTTACTTCCACTGGCAAAAAGCCAAAACAAGCTATTTTTAAAGTCTACTTCAACTTCAGGAAATCAAGAAAAGTCTCAGAAAGCTTATATGTTCCTCAGATACAGTACATATTTGAGTACAAATGTTTTATACACAGGCTAATTATTATTTTAAGGAAAATCACAGGAAAACTTCAGTAGATCCTCACTATACCAAAACCAAGAGACGCTCTATGCTTCATGTTGAGTTTAACTAAGAACACTTGGAAGACAATAATAAACATTTAAATTCACTAAAAATTGTAAACACACAAGAGCCCTTTGATCTTGTGGATCTACCAATAACCCACAACAAATGCTTTGCAATATGCCTATTTTGTTGTGATCTGGCATTTGGTCACACATTCCGATCTCCAACTTAGAAAAAAACACAAATTGTGTGAATTCCTTAAAAAAAACACCACTGTAATTCCTACAATTGAGTATTTGTAACCATAAATGTCCACACTTGATGATATTTAATTCTTAACTGCCTGCAGAAATCAGCTTCAGTATAGTTATGCCATACACGAAAACATGTTCTCCATTTTGAGAACACCTTTACACATCATTCAGTTTGGTTTTTTTTAAACTGTTACAGGTCAAAAACTTCGCAATTCTACATCATTTAGAAAGCAGCTTAGCCCTTCCCTTACTCATGTTTTTTCCAATTACAGTATTTTATTTTACAGTTCAGTTAAGTGTTAGACATAACTGCCAGCTGTAAGTGGATTTTCATGAAGACAGAAAATTGTAGCTCATAGTCACCTTTCCCATACCCAATTCAGCTTTCAGATTGTGTATTAACACATTAAACTAAAGCATCTCAAAAATGTGGTTCAAATTGTCCTGGTGTTTTAGTTTGCTTTGTAGAAATGAAGAGCAGCACTTCCTGCTCACTTCATTTTCATTTGCTTTTCTTTACCAAATAAAAAGCTGCTGAAGACCAAGACTCTGCATGGTTCAACTTTTAAAATATGTCAAGGTTAAGAAGCAATTGAAAACTGCATGTTTTAATGGAGAACATCTGGTAATTTTATCTTAAGCAGCAATGCTGACAGACAGTTTAGTCATTTTGGAGGGAACCTTCTATGTCTTCAGATCATAACGGTCCTATTCCAAGCCCATTTTGGAGATAACTTCATCTGACAGACTTACAGGCTAAAGAGCTAACTGTGGAAATAAAGTGATGAAGAGACACGTAAGAACAGCAGCTAGAAGAAAAAGGCATCCAAAAGGAAGTGTGATGAATGTATATCACACTCACAATGTTATTTGTTAAGTGTGAGCACTCTTTGTGAGCAAGATTAACATTCCACCACAGTATTAATAAATTTCTTAAAGCTACAATTAAATTTGAGTGCTTATATTCATGCGTGGTTTTGATGAAGAAAAGCAGTTAATACATTTAATTGAAACATTTATATGCAATCTTAAATTGGAAATACTACTGTAGCAGATTAAAAAATAGCACTAGCTGACAAAACATGTCATAAATACTCAAAAGACAAGGCTCTGAACCCAAAAAAAGCTTTCACTGGACCACCAGAATTAGCAAATTTGGGATTGTTTTTATCATCAACTCCTTTTTAAAGGAACATTGTTTTATGATACTGGTAATACTTATATTTCCATAAAGTATTTTTGCATTTATTAGAAATAGCTTGAATTGCTTTAAGATGAATTTTAGACAAACATAAAGATTAGATACACAGCTGAGATTTTTTTGAAAGCCTGTAACTTGAAACAAGAAAAAAATTACTTGAGGTACTGGAAAACAAAATGTAGGACATTAAGAAGATAAGATAATATACTTTCAGTTAGGGTTTAGTTTTTAAAGAAAACAAAACTTGTAGCATAATATTACAGATAGGTAGCTTTGAGATTACTCTCTCAGAAATTTAACTAAAACATTTTACAGGAGAACAGAAATAAATGGGCAAAATACTTTCTCTTACACTGAATGTGCTTTCTAGCAGTAACATTTTCCAGTATTTTTTCAATTAATATATCATGACCCAGTTTCACAATGACAACTTTGTGACAAAGTTGGTTTGGGTTTTGGTGGGTTTTTCTTGGTTTCCCGCCCCCCCAAAGGCAGATGTAGTAATGCATATTTATGTACAGATATATATATACAAACACACCCATAGACATACTTTTAAACGAACACTTACACCTAAATTATTTTTTCTTCACTCAAAATAACCATGAATAAATTTGCCACAGTAAGATAACAGCCGGAATTTATTAAAGATTTAGCCTCTCATTGCACATTTACAGCCCCCTCCATTTTTTCAGCCAAAATATTTCTTTCAAATACTTATACAGAAAATTATACCACTAGATTATTGATAGGTGGTGATTAAGGAAGTAGAAAGCCTCTTTTTCTGTAAGTGGAAAATCTCAGACATATTTAATGCCTTAATTATTTCCAGTGATTCAACACCACACTCATCACAACAGAAAACAGCTACATAGCTTTTGTTGAAGAAAAGCAGTAATAAGTACCACCAAATAAAAATAAGTGCATCATATACCCAGTTTACTCAGCAACCACACCACAGATTAACTGAAAACAAGGAATGAGAAGTTTACATATACAGCCACTTGTATACATTTAAGAAACCAAGTGGGAAAAGTATAGTGTTTCAGGAATAAAAATTTTGAAATTGACAAAACTTTCATTAACTGCATTAGCATGTATTCTGAGGATTAAATATGCTTCTGTGGAATTTGGCAAGTGTCTTGCATTGTTAAGAAAAACAAACTATCTGATGAGATTTTACAGGGAGAGGAGGCTGACAAAACAGATGGGGGATTACCATTGTCAATACAGTGAACAGAGACAATAGTAACCACATACAGAAGTTACTTTATACATACAGACTAACTTTAGGTATTTGTTAAGACTGCTAGTAACAACAGTGAAGTTGTTTCCTTAAGTCCCTCCCAAAAAACCCCACTGGGAGTAAAAGAGAGGCTGCAGATGACAATGCATGAGAAACATTCCCTTCGTCCCTTAAAACAGCATGTTTTCTAAGCAAAATAACTAAGTGAATGCCAAAGTACGTATGTAGTGAATACCACCATGACACGGATAATCTGCCTATGTCAAATATAACCACTTGCATTTGCTGGATATATTTGACATACACCATCCTAATACTATAATCAAAGTTAAATGAGAACTATTCAAGCATTTAAGCAATGGAGTTCAGAAGTTCAGAAATGCTGTTCTGCAACAAACTTAACGCATATAAATTATCATGATATAATCTCTTCATCACAACACAAAAATAAAACCATTAAGGTATCTGAGAACAAAATACAGAATATCAACCCTCAGAAAATTAACATCTGTCCTATTTGCAATTAGATACTTTTGTGTTGGATAAACAAAACCAAAACCTCTAGCACACCATTTGAAATACCTCTAAGATTACTTCAAGTGTGAGAACATAATGCCTGATATTTAATGAAAGGGTCATTACAGCTGGAAGTATTTAAAGTAGTTCAAATTCTCTTAAAATGCTGAATTGTCAAAAAGAAAACAGCAAAATCTTTATTACTGGTGAAAAAGACGCAACTAAAAGATTTTTCTTAGTTTAGAAAATTGCCAAGCATCATTTTCCACACCTTATTCACTAAAACTGGTTCCATCTTTGTTTAGTATATCATATACCTTTCTAACACAGATTATGGGGAATTTTTTGGGTGTTTTGGTTCCTAATTCAGTTACCATAATCACTTTTCAACATCAAAGCCAGAGATTAACTCACTTTGTTATGGGAAAGAACTGATAATTATTGTGGAATAAGACAAGCTTAGTCTACTTAAAAAACTTCTGTAAGTAAAATATTCATTACTGCAAAAATAAAGGCTAAGAAAATAATTGTAATATGTTACTAAAACGTACAGTATTTTTGCAGCAGGAGAAAAAAGTTAACATTCCATAGTCTGAAGTCTGTGATACACTATACAAAAATATCAGCATCCAGACAAATATAAAAATAACACATTAGTGCAGCTGTTCTGCACATTACAAGACTCAGGTTACACTGAAAAAACTCAGCTAGTAACAAAGAATAAATGAACTCCCTCCATACAAACACCTCCACCTATTGCTCTTTCCCAGATCTACATTTAACCTGGATGTTACATAATGCAGTTATTGTAGCATTTTTGGTAACATTTTAAGTTCCTTTAAATTAGACGTCATTTCTTTTCCGCACAGCTTCTTAAGTCAATTGTGACACTACAGATTCCATGGGATCTCCAGATAAAAGAAAGATCTCCAGAATGCTTTTCAAGCTCACTAGTGAGCACTATTTGGGGCAGGGGTGAACACGTTAAACATCAGACCTAAGTACAGGGGTATTTATATTGCACGGCATCATGAGTCAGTCCTCCTCCATGCTGTTTAACCTCTTACCTCACCTCATCTAAAAAAGCTAGTAAAATGGCATTAGTACAATTTAAACAGTGAACAGTTAACATTATGTTCAAAATTAAAATCCCTTGAATGAACACACATATGCTGCAAGCCAGTTGGCTCAAGAAAACTGAGCATAATATTTAGCATTTGTTGGCCAGTTAGTAAACAGACCCTGCGTATATAGAGATTGCACACAGTCTTTTAATGAGAAATGTTGATACAGATTATCTGTTTTCCAGAAAAGCTTTAATAATAAAACAGTAAAGAATTCATTCTCCTTCTCCCTCTGAGATTAAGACTTTCACCCCTTTGTCTTGGATATCAGCAATACACACTTTTATGATTTCAAGGACGGATTACCACAATTAGCAGTTTGGTGTAGTTTAAGAACTTCTTGTTTATTACTGTTTCTTACTAATGAATTTGTCTGAGTAACATTAAAACAGGTGGTAAAATAAATAAGAACTTTCAGGAATTCTTAATACTAAAGATCAGGATTTTTCTGTTTATTTTTTTTTTCACTTAAAAAAAATAATTCTATTAGTTACAAGAACCACAAGTATAACGTTTTCCAAAGGTTAACCCTGAACCCTACTGAATTATAAAATTCTCTTTGCTAGTACCTATATTCCAGCAACATAACATTATATCACAAACTAATATGTGTTTATATTATATCACAAACTAATAAAATGTTCCGGAATATGTCAAAATAAACAGCACACAATGTCATTTTGGATAGAAAACTGAGGTTGCTTTAATTGGGTGATAAATTTTAATAAATATATTGCTTGCTTGCTACAATAGCACTGCTTTATAAAACAATTTTGGTTTTAAACAGTCAAAGCCCCAAGACAGCACAGCAACATTAAAGAACATAGTAATCTTAAAATAAAAAGATCAACTTATTCCATTTAAAGAAGCCACAATTCTGTAAGGTTAGTTTTATTGCTACAGTTGACTTGCCAATTACTATATACATTTGTTTCTGACTGAGCAGAGTATCAGTCACTGCTGATCATTCAAAAAGTTCACAATCTTTTTCTGATCACTGCATATGTAAACTAGACAAACCGGATTATCCATGTGATGTCAATAAAATACAGTCTTTACTCAGCAGACTGCATACTAATGCTTAAAACGCTCCTTTAAAAAAAAGCAAAAAATAAAAATGCATTTAAAAGTATAGCTGGGATTTAGAATGAATTACTAAGTCCTCTAAATCCATATTATTCAGCTCTAATAACCTCTGTGCTGGAGGCTTTGAGAGCTTGTTTAACTGAGAAACAGCTTTACAAACTCCATGTAAATACAACGCATCAGATCTATGAACAAGGAATAAAAAAAAAAAAAATTGAGGCTAGCTTTCCAGGTCATTTTAATAATGGTAATAGACTTTTCTTTAATAAAGCAAAAAGAACTCCCAGAGGAGAGATATGGGACAAAAAAAACCCAAAAAAAACCCAAAAAGCAAAAAAAGTAAAAAAAAACCCACCCAACACACACACTGAAGTACATAACTTTTTTCTCCAAATTTTTAACTTGCATTTTATAAGGGAACCTGAGTAAATTATCAAGTGTTCAGATTAAATACTTGCTGCTTCATTCAATGTTCAAATTTGTTAGTAAAATGTTACTACAGTAGCTAGAAATCTAAATAGCACTTAAATTTTTGCACAGATATTCTAACGCACATGACAGAAGAAACTCCACAGTAGCCAAACCTAGTTAACTGAATGCATCACAAAGAAGCCAGCGTACTGTTTCCATTGTTATCTGCCTGAACTAGGTATCTGTCAGAACTCATTATCAAAATGTAGACATAAGAATTCAGGATACAGTAATTCCTGAACATCAAAAAATCAAAATCTTCAAAATATGTTTCTCTTGTCATCTAGTGTACCAACATAATTTTCATCCACGTATGCAACAACAAAATATAACTCAGTTTAAAAAAATGGTAATCTATTCTTCAGCTCTGCGGGGCAGAAGAATCTGCCCTGTTTTTTTAAAAAAAAAACAACTGTGTGTTATCAAAGGCAGAAAAGATGAAAAGAAAAAATTTTATATGTTAACACAAAGATAGTATCTGGCACTGTTTTGCCAGATTAGCTGCAGCTAACTAACATCATTTATTAACAAATTCTTTGGCTAATTTGAAGGTTATTTTATCTAACAGTATACAAAAAATTTAAATATTTTAATGACAAGATTTGAAAAATTACATATCTAACTGATATTCAATTCACTTATCTAAAATTAACACAAACATTTATGCCAAGATATTTACCATTTAGTTTAAAATTCAGTGATTGCTAAGGAGTTTTACTGTCCCAGGATTGTGTAAGGGTCTTTTTTTTTTTCCCCCTTCATTTTTCTGTAGCAAATTCATATCATCATATAATTTTGGCATTACATAATATAGCCTTCAGATAAAAACTTGAAGACAATGCAAACAAACCAAAAGAGAAATCTACATTTTTTTGGGAGAATGAATGGTACTACTGCCACCATAAAGAGCTTAAATTATATTTTCAAATACTTAAGAAACTTCAAAAACATTCCAGAACTTGCAATGCTCAAGTTGCTTTAAACTGAAACAGATCAACAGACTAACAAGTTTTAGGAAATTAATTTCAGAATAACCCTTAATTACTGACTTCTAACAAAAAACAATAAAAGCTGTGTGCTTCTAGTTTTTACTGTACATAATTAAATAATCACTTGGAAAAAAGCTGATCTTGTAAACAAACAGCACTTGCACTAGATAGAAGTATTAAAGGCAAGTTTATATAAATCAGCTACAATTTTGCTGATATTTATTATGATATTTTTGTATAAAGTATTCAATAAGTAGTATTTGCATTGACCTAAACAACTTACAGAATTCAAAACAGATCCTCAAAGGGGTGCCATGCTAATTCAAAAGGTAACCAACACTATAAATGGTATCATGTACTGAATGCCAGAGAAGATTTTCAAATTACTATATAGTTCCACAGCCATAAATTACTCTATACAGAGGTATATACAAAAAAGTAAATCTGACTAAACACAATACATCAAATTCCCTGAGCAAAGCTCAAATCTGACTAATCCCTTTTACTCAAGGTCTGAAAACCTTATAATTTGATAATATCTGGTGTATCATCGTGCTACATACAAGTCCACCTGAAATTTCATGTACCTATTTTAGTACTCCCCATAGAAAAGATAAACCTCATGCCACCGTATCAGATTATGCTGCTGGCACAAGGAGCCTGCCCACATTTAAGAAGAAATAAATGGTGAAGTCCTCTCCACTAAAGGCTTAGGATGGAACAATTTCAGTCTCTTCAGCCCACAGCTTCTTTCAGAGAAAGGTTGAGCCCATTCTTTCTCACCTATTAAACTGGGCAGTGGGTGGGTGTGTGCCCTTAGAGTGCCCCACCAGCACAGACACAACAGACATGAAAGAGAGGACAAAAAGGTTTGTTCGTTACTAGTTTACCTGCTGAGAAGCCATAAATGAGATTTTGCTTTTCACTTCTTTTTGGGTCAACCGATGGCTGTAAAGCCAAGAGAAACAATCAAGTTTGGGTTCAAGAACTGAACAAGTTCTTGAAAGAAACAGCAGAAACCTCAATCAACTAGCAGCAGCAAACAAGATCAGGCAGGACTAATCTTCTAACTAAGGTGCCGGACTCATTACATTTTAACAGCCTTTACTGCATGTAAAAGAACGAGACGTAGTTACAAGTTGCATCTTAAATATGAGGGTTTTAGGCAATTAAACACTGATTTTTGCAAACATTAACTTCTATTTTGAAAATTATCAAATATCAAATTACAGTTAAATCGCGATACTCTTGTACATCTCTAGTAAAAGAGAGGATTAAGATACATGAGTATTTATACCATTCGAGAGCATTCATGATTTCATCTATTACAAGACTAAACGTTTTTTCCCCTCAGTGAAGTACTAAACTGCAAGGTACTTAATCAAGTATCAAAAATTTTCCAAAGTGTCCCATTAAGGAACAAGAAAAGATTAAAAGAACATTACTGCAAAATCACCTAACAAACTGCTTGAATCAAAAGTAAATTACTTTTTAAAAAAACCCCTGTCTTTAGACAGCAAATTATGTATTTCTTTTTGCACAGAAACAGCCATGGAAAACTGCAAACTAGTTTTATAAAACTATTTATACAAAATTAAGAATTTTATGTTACTAATAAAAGCACTCTTTCGAAGTTTGTCCTTCCAAACTCTTTAACCTTCTCTGTCACTAGGGCTGACTGATAAGCCACCAGCTGTTTTTTTTCTTCCTTGTGCTACAATGCATTCTCTTCCTTTTTAAGGCTACTATACTGAAGCAACAAACAGCAGGACTTAAGCCAGCTGCTAGAATGTCACAAAACTATATATTTAGCTCCCATCTCATTTATTGCCATCCCTCAGTGTCGACCATTTAGTGCCCCTTTTGCTCCAGTCTACTGACAGTCCTTACTGAGCTGACACGGTGGGCTGGATCAGAAGCCAGGAGGTACATGAACACGGAACAAAGCAGAGACCTTATCAGTTATAAGAGACAAAAGCCACGTCTTGTCAAATATACTCAAGGTGAAAAATGTTTTGGGGTTATCCGCACCCACGCCCCCCATTTCTGATCTCATTTTCACCATTTATAAATTATGTAGTAGTTTATACAAACATTAATTTCAGATCTTTAGCAAAACAACAATTTGTCATTTCAGTATTATTCTATCTCACCTAGCAAGACAGAAATCCTCCTATTTGTACTATATTAATTTGTACTATTTGCTTCACTTCTGCTTTCTTAAAGTTTTTCATACATACTGATATAAACTGTATATTAAAGTCACATTTGCTTTCTGTTTAAGATTGTTTTAAACATTAACCCTTTTCCTCATGCCACAAGTCTGAAGAAAATCTTAATAGGGTAGTTTCAATTCCATTTCAAGTAACTATAAAAATAATATGCCTCAAAATGAATTTTATGCTACGTGTTCTGTTCATGTAAGAACACTAATCTAATTACTGTCATATTTTGGAAATAATTGGATTTTAAATTGCTCAGAATTATCAACATAAGTGAGAAAGCTGTAAAGATAGACAAATTAACAATTTCATGGTTTTAAAATAGGAATCTCTGTTATCATTAGAGGTCCATTTGCAATGATTTAAAGGGCCACAATACATTTTGGTAGTTCCCTCCTTTAAGTGGTCACAAAAACCTTTAAAGAGTAATTGAAAGATTGTTAACAGAAACTCTTTCAGGAAATCAGATCCTGTGAACAATCTAATAGTAGGCATGCTTAAGTGAGGTAGTGAATAATCTGTTTCACCCTGTTCACTAAGATGAGGTTTTCAGAACAGTGACAAGACATCAGTTTCTGTAACACCAGGAGATGAGTAAAAATTGTTCAATTCCATGCTCTACTTGGGAATCATGACACATTTATCCAGAGAATTAACAAGTTGTCCTGTTGTAAATCGGTCTCCAAAATCTAATTGTAGGAACCAGTAGTGCCCTCTAAGCTTTACCGTTTACATCCCCACACTCATATTCCAATAACAAAGGGTCCTCAGGATATACAGTCCAACAGCTAATTTCCATAATAATACCTTTTAATTAGATGTGACTACATGTGACATTACCCAAGGCACTTAAAGTAGGCAATTTTGCTGTAGACTAAACTTCCAATTCTCAGTAATTAGAAGTGAGAAAGATACATTTAAATTGGAGCATCACTGCAGATGGTGATACTGTTGTTAAATGCTTTACAGAAATGGGAATTCTTATACTTATGGGACACCATTCCCTTTTTTTAAATTATCAGCGAAATGGAGTCACGTTTCCTCCCCAAAAAGGAAGAGATGACCAAACAGAAATAGGCTTTGAGGTTATACTTTAGTTTATGCAAAGGAGAGGTGCTTTGTAACCACTTCATCTTAAGTTACTGGAACTTCAGGAAAGTTCTGCATCCCTTTCAGGCAATAGATATTATGCTGATTTATTCAGTGTTTTATAATTTTAACTTCCAAAAAAATCCATGTAAAAGTCACCTTGAAAGGTAGGAGAAAATAAAAATCGCACACTCCCTAATCAGAAGACATTAAAGCTGTATTATATAAGCAATTATTACTATTTTTTCCTCCACAATAGCATTCTCTTTGACAAAGTTTAAAGAAAAAAAAAAAAGGCGCCGCACCAAGCAACAGAGCAACTAAATCCATGAAAAAGATGCATAGTACTGTTCTGTGGACAAAGGCAGGCACCACCAATGACAGCTATGATGAAAGTTTCCATATTCAACCAAGATATTTGGGGGGCTAAAATGCATTTTATGAAATTTCTGAGGTGAGTGACAAATTAAGGTATCTAACCTTCCTAAACATAAACGTACTTTCCAGTCACATGCCTGATTTTAATTACCTAATTTAGCTGACTAAATTGTAATTTATAATCACAACCAGGATTAGATAATTTTTGTTTTTACTTTTACACACCTTCAAGTACTGGTAACACAACTGCAATTTGATTCATAGAATTAAAGCTCTATAGTAGTAACAAACTGATTTATTGATTTATATTAATTCATGGGGGGTGAGGCGGGAATCAGAATTCTTACCTAGTTTGAGACAAGTCAACTTCTGAAATACCTATTTATATCTTTACATATATTGACAAGGCTTCAAGTATTCCAACAATCAGAACTACAAAAACTCAGAAATTAAACATGGGATTACAATGCTTAGCCATAGGAGCTTTGTACACTGCAATCAATTTCCATGTACATACTTTGTACTGTATTAGATTCATTAGTTGATTTACCAAACTAGGTCTGTAATTTCATGCCATGACAATACTGAAACACATCAAAGTAATTTTAAATTGTTTCATCAAAACAAAAGCAATCGCACCCTCCCAAAAGTTCAGAACAAAAATCAGTAGGGTTATATAATTGGTAGTGTTTGTCATGCTACCAGACTTCAAGTGGTACGCTTCAGCCAAGTTAAAGAAAAAAAGGACTAGCAGCTTTCAAAGTCTACTTGCTGTTGTCCAATTATTTCTTTTAAACAACAACAAAAAACATAAATATGTTTCTCAGTGCTGACCATATTTAAAGTGAAAAATTGAACAATTCCATTCACCTTCCGAAAAGGCTGCTACAGACATGCACAGCTGCCAGAATCAATGTTTGCAAAATTCAAGCCTAGAACTGCAGGAGAACAGGTCGGAAATGCAGAAGATACCTCAAATTATAGCCCTCTGAATATTTCTTTTAGAGGTTTAATCTACCTTATTTGCTTTAAATTACTTCTGCTAAAAACTATTATATCGCCAAACATTAACTCTCTTCTCTATCTGTAAGTAGGTAATACTTAAGACAGCAAACGAGGCAAAACTGAAAAGTGCTTGAAACACCTTAAAAAACCCAACTAGTCGAGAGCCTTTAAGGGTGCAAGTGTAACAACATGTGCACTAGAGTTAGGTGCTTCAGCCAGCACCAAGGAGTTCAGAGCAGCAGTCTTACAGAGTCTAGTATTACAGTGATAACAGCACCTTTGGATGTGAAATAATATTGAATCTATTATCTCAAATATTTACAATTAAAACAAGTACTAAAATAGCAGCACATCAACAATTACTACATTCAGACTTCATTTATAACTAGCTTTTGCCTTTTACCACAGGGCTTTTAAATTAAGGAGACAAACAGCCACATTCAACACTTCCATGATGATCCCCACCACCAGACTCATTGCAACAGAAAAGGAACCACTCCATATTCACCACAGGAAAAAAGGTATAATAAAGAGTTATCATAAAGCATTGAGATGCACTTCAGGTTCACTTGCCAATCTACCTGTCTGTAGTAACATAATCTCTATATCCCAAGTTATCTTGCAGCCCTATTTATGCTACACAGCCAGAGCTTCAAGTTGGTCTCTAATTCAGCCTGCCCATCCACTGACTCCCTGAAAGTAACTGAAATCCTTCAGAACGGCTCAAAGGCCCTTTTTTACAACTTCCCAGGTCTCAAGGAGAACATTTGCACTTGTTGAAGAAAAAAGAATATGCAAAATATTATTTTAGCCAGACTAACTTGAAAAAATCTAGAGACCAAAGCCCAAAAAATAGTATTTTCATTATTTGTGTTGATTGACAGCAATCTTGCTTTATTTTTAATGCAAGTGACATCCACTTTAAAAACAATACTAATCAAAATACAGTCAAATGACTTTGAACTATAAAGTTCAAACACTATGACCCCAAAGTTTAATACATTAGTTTGAACAATATATTATCATCAGTACTTAAGATATATTAACAAGGTAACAATTGGTCATTTCCACTAATCATGATAATAAATTTGAAATGGCAATAGAGTGATAACTATTTCATGCAGCATTCATATTTTTAGATCACTTGTACTTGGCGGGGGAAAAAAAGTCATCTGAGAAACTGCTGCATATTTAAGACAACTTTAAATCATAATTCGGTTGACAATCTTCCCAGAGCAAGCAGTCCCCTGCATAACTGACAACAGGGCAAAGCTCTCCATGTCCTTCAAGACTACAGATCATAATGCTTGTAACTTCTGGTTTGTAACTTGAATTTTTAGGTTGGTATGTTCTGATGGTTTTATAAACCACATAGCAGAAAGGTATTGATCAAGCCTGTATCAGTCCTCAAAAGAAACAAAGGCTTCTGAAAAGGCATTAATCAACCTAAGCATCTTAAAATTGTTGGATGGATGGATCAAAGTACACAATTAGGACAGGTGCATGAGCCTTCCTGGAAGATGGGGGTACTATGCTATATAAAAGACAACTGAAATGAGTGCAACTACAGTGTAAAAAGGAACTGGCTGCTCATCAGCCAGCCTTAGTTTTCTTAAAATACTGAGTGTATATGAAAGAAAAACAACATACACCGTTTCAAAGAAGAGTAGCAAATTTCAAAAGGAATCAGTGCCTTCACAGAATTCAGCTATATTATGCTGCTCTTAATAAGAAAGATTAAAGAAACATAAAAGCTTAGAATTGTAAATTATTATGCTAAAGTAACAAATTAAACACCTGTGTCCAACTACCGATCTTACTGGATTTAAAAAATAGCAGAGACTAACTGAATAAACTGAGTAGTTCCATACAAAAATGGATGAGTAGCTATTAGCTACACCATCTCAGAATCTCCTACAGAGATATCTGCTGAGGTAGCAGTTGTGTTTTATTCTAAATCCAACTTCTAAACTAAGGTAAGTAAACAACAATCCCAAAGCTATGGAACAAAACACTGAAGGCAGCACACCTTTTTAAGAAAAACTCGTCCATGTTCTTGCTTAAAAGGCAATTGTATTTTTAATCAATATGCACATACAGCCCGCCCGCCCACCCACCCCAGGCTTGTGGGCAGTAATAAACAACAGACCTTTTAATACAGAGGACATATAAGCTGATTTTTATCTAAGTGTATGATTTAGGAGAGATACAAGGAAAATATCAGACTGATATTTTTACTGGTACTCAAAAGTACTTTTAATCGCAATTCAGGATGGTGCTTGGTGCCTTATCCTGGTGAAAGAGGGAACAAGCGCAATTAATGAAGACTTGCATTTCACTGATCTACCTATATGAAGTTACAGAACTCACGCTGTCCTCTGACAATAAAGTATTGAATTACTTTTGCAAGGGCAACTCTGTAAGAATTGGCGTGTACAAACAGTAATACCTAAACTACAGGGCTTCTAAAAAGGAAGAAATATCTAATATGCCTATCAATCAAAAGCTATCTGACCACTAGATATGGAGCAGGGAGAAGAAAGAAAATTACAGTAAAAAGGAAGACACCATGTTATTATAATTGCCATGTTAATTTTCTGAGGAAATCACAGCAGGTCAACATTACAGGTCTCCTTTGTCAACTAATCAGAAGGGGGAAAAACTTTAAAGACCTCTTCATTCTCAATAAAGGGGTTTTCTCTCTGTATTTCCTACCTCCTTAAAACACTGTGCTTCTCGGCTACAAACCCCATCCTTCAGGAGTTAACTCCAGCTCTCTGAAGAAAAGGGAAGATCTGTTCTGACTTTGAATAACTGAGTGCATCTACTAGGGATTCTGAAGCCTAAATGGGAATTTGGAAATCCACACATGTATTTTAAACACAGCTCTGCCTTGCTCTATTAAGTATGGTTTTAGACCTTGCTGATGTATTTCCGTGTTCACTGCAGTCCCCAGTCCTACTTTAAGTATACAGGATGTTAATTCAGAAAAAAAACTATCAAGTTCAGCAGGTGTACCCAAGTGTACCTGACCTATTCACAACAGCAAGCAAAAATGTCATGCTGGAGCACTTCCTTCTCTCTGTATAAAACCCTTCTTTACTACAATAAACATTTGTAAGAAGAGATTGAACAACAACAAAAAAATATTCTACAAATCTCTCTGCCCCACAATTGACCTTTCATTATTTGTAATTGCACGCAACTCTTCTGCACTTGGTCTTGCAAGAGCCACTACAAGAAGTAGAAGTTTCGGTAGAAAACAGTTCAGTGAAAAGAAGCATAGACAAACTGACACAACAGTCATACTACATGATCACCTGAAACTATGTATCCAAATATTTTTGTAGTTCATGAACTAAAGAAACTTATGCACATAAAGCACAAATTCTAAACCAAAAGAGGGTATTAAGAAAACAGCTCTGATTAAACAGACTGCCCCTTGAAAGCCTAAGTCTGCAAAGACAACTACAATTGATAGACAAGCCATAATGAAAGGCACCATGCAAGCAAAACCAAGCACGACAGATGTCTACTACGTCTCAACTTGCTCTTGAAAAAGTTCAGTCGGATACGTCCTTTGCAACCTCAAATTTTGTAATTCCCAAAGTTTTAGTAAGATTAATTTATTTTAACTAAAATTTTAGGTATGTCATTCACAGGAAAACAGGCATCTACAAACTAGCTGCTCAGAGTCATTTCTAGCCTACCATTCTCCTCCAGTACTTGGTTTCCCCATACAAAATCCTCTTCATACACAGTGTATAGAAGGCACCCAAATGTCTAGCACTAGCTGTTAATGTCAGATTGGAGGACTCCTATCCTTATGAGTTGGATGTGTATGGTGACTAAACAAGAAAAATAATCCATTGCTTTCTACTGGAAGTGTCATATATATACTCAACATCACTAGAAGTCTAATCCTATGATGTTAATTTGAAGACATTACTAATACAAGCACCACCATGACAAACTGATTATCCTAACAAGTACGTTCAACTTGTGTATCAGTACCAGATGCAACTAATTTCTTCTCCCAGATTTCCAAATTTACTTTGAAAAATATTAGGGGAAACATTGTCCCTAGCTAATGCAAGTGCTATTTACTTCATCTTTACTTGTCTTACCTCCATGCTGCCTTTTTTATTTATTTATTTATACACACACAAAACACCTATCTGCGAATAGTTAAAGAACAAAATTTGAAAGTAAGAATGAAATGGGAACAAGAATATTAACAGATAAATGACTAGGTTATCACATCAATTACATCCAAAGCTTGAAGAGTTAAATGGGGAAGAATTAACTTTCACAAGGATGAGATACGGACAAAGTTCATCAGTACTGCTGAACTGCTGCGAAACCTGCAAGATTACCATCAGAAAAACTAAAAGGACAGGGGTTTTGTTTTGTTTTTTAATCTTTTCTAGACTGTCTTCCATCCTTTTGCCTCTGAGGACAAACAGACTCTGGAGATTTGACAGACATTGTCATAATTTTATTCAGAAACAAGCATGTCATCTTTCAACAAGGTGCTACCAAAAAAACCCAAATAGCAAACTTTTTGAGTGTGAACCAGGGCTCAAGAGAAGCTTATCTTTCAAAAGGTGAATCAGACTGTCAGTAGTGGAAAGACATTCAATAAAACATTAGACAGAAAGGGTAAAAAAGGCTGCATATGAGTATAAAGGCACAGCTCAGTTTTATTAGCCTCTTAACAAATGGCACTTTTCTCAATGAATCCATTCCCCTACCATTTGCAACCAGTGTATAAAGCCTATCATAAACATATAGAGATCAAAGTCAAAATTAACTTTTTTGCATCCACTACTTCTGCTAGAATGTTTTTCCAAATATCTCATTCAGACTGGAAATCAGAAAATCAAACTATTCTATTGCTTTCATGTATATTCATACTTTTATCAGTAGTTGACCTTTTGCCAATCTACCCTCAACCCTGCTGATACTCTGTAGCCCACGTTTATTTACAAGGGACCAGTTACACTGTCTTTTCCTGTTGCAAGGGTAAACACAGCCAGCCGTTTTAGCCTCCTTCCCTGTTTACCACTAGGGAATGAAGAGCTTCAGTAAAAGAATCAGAACAATAAATAAAGAAGATGTTATCATTTTCCTAATCCATATTAGGGATGCTATTAAACTCTGATATTACCAAATTGAAAAAGGACTTAAACGTTTTGTCAGTAAGTTCCCCATAGTAAAATGAATCCCTCTGTTCATCATTCTGTTGTACTAATTAAACAGTTTTAACTAAAATGGTCAGAAAGTACGTGCAAGCTGTTTATCACTGCTGGCCTTTGAGCTTCAGTATACTCAAAGGACATGCTACTTTAGATGCGATAATTACTGAGTTCTTACATTTTTACTGAAGAGGCACAGAAGAGTTCCAACAGAGAATTTCACATTAATCAGAGCTAACAGGGTACTTATTAATAATAAAGCCATGATTATAATAGAAAAACATTTATTCAGTCCAACATTTGTAGGTACTAATTCCAAAAACTGTTTAAATTGATATCAGACAGAAAGTTTAGTCTCAGCTCTTCAGGGAAATTCAAGAAAATTAATCATTTATCTGAAGCATAAGAAAAGCTAAAGACTATTAACTATTCACCCACAAACAATAGTATACCCTCCATCCTTCTGCCTCCTAAAGAGCTCAGTAATTTTCCTGACATCTTTTCTCGTTACTTTATTAAACTGATGGAAGATATTTCTCTGTGAATTGTAAACGCCTTCAAACTGTAACACCAAAGACTTAAACGAGGGTGCAAAGATTTAACTGGAAAGAGAACACATTTTTAACTGAAGGGCAACTTATAAACAACAAATGGAATTTCATCTTCTGGGTGCCTTCTGCACAATTTCTCTCTCAAACCTCAGAAGCACATACATGGTTCAGAAAAGCTAAGTAGCTCAAATCTCAGTTTTAAAACTAAAAATGTCTATAAAGGTCTAAAGCCTTCCAAGGGTGCTAAAATAATATATACAAATATACACAACTGCATTACTGTAGTTTGTAATGGAAAAAACAAGGGGCCAGAAAACCATCCATACCAACAGCTATGCAAACTATCAGACTGTGATTACATCATGGAAAAATGCTCATTATTATTATTATGACATACAGAAGAAAATTAGTTATTCTTTAGTAAGATTTTTTTGAGTATCTTTCACTTCCCAGTACAGATAAACAGTCAGCAAGTCAGCATTTAAAAACTACAGTTAAACCTTGCATCAAGTATGGTCTTAGAATAAAAATTAAAATAGAAATACTCCATAAGCACGCATATAAAAACTAAATTATTAAGAGACTATAGGGAATTTTATATATTTATTTTAGCTTTGCAATCCAATTTTATGTATTTTCCTCTGTGGAGGTACCCAAAGGACAGTCAAACAGTAACATCAAAGTGATTTATGCTATGACAATTTACTATTTCATCTTTTAGACATATATGTCTGTTTAAATATACATATGTAAAACATAAGTTTGTTTCAGCTTGTGGCAGACCATTATTTTTATGCCTCACAATTCAGGATTCTGTGCACAAAGTGGCACTATAGTACTATTCAGTATTCACTACAGTCAACTAATCTATATGCTTAAAATAAGTAAAAAATATTTACCACAATAAAAATTTATTAGAACATCATAAAAGTTTGTTGATTTTTTTTTCCCCTGTTATAAACAGTATTACATAATCTACATCAGAAAACACTTTCTGGTCACTCTCCTCTGATACTTTTATCCATATTTATGTCTCTAAGATATACAAGATTGTCAGTTGCAAGAGAATGACAGCAATAGAAAGAATTAACTGTATTTATCTGACAAACTCACTCTTAATAGTCTGCACAGCAAGTCTTCCCTGTATCTGATAACAATTAAACCAACTGCTAGACATGAGCAAGAAGTTTCACCTAACACTGTGTGACTACAATGAAATTATCTTTACAAGTGAAATTAATCTTCACAAGTGAATTTCACAGGTTTAGGTTTGGTTTTTTTAAGACAAGTTGGAATCACTGTACTCCAGACCTTTTGAACATTGTAGTTATTTAATTTCTAATCGCAAAAAAGATCTTACTGAGGGCCTAAATACAAAACCACAACTGTTTTTGTATGTAGTGGTATATTCTAGTTGCCCAACCAATCGTTGAGGCTGTGCAGATTCCATTCTGAGTAGCTAGGATCAAATACAGACAACATGTAGACAGGCAGGAGCACACAGAATGCTGGGCTTAGCTCCCCTACAAAGCCTAAACTGCCAAGTAACACCCCAGTGGTAGAAGTTCTACATTTTCTAGCAAACATTTCACATCATCTCACAAGAACCAAATACTTTTTTATTCCAGGTCACGTGTATACAAATCACAAGTCTCCCCAACTTCTGAATTTGTAAATGTTTATTAAAACATATTAGTGAACACCTCAAAGGCATTCTTCTAAAGGCACACAAAGAGCTAGCAGTAGCTAGAGAAATCGCACATCTTAAGTTACACAAGTGCTTTGAAAGTAACTAGAGCCAAACTATTTCCTGCTTATTTACACTATATTTGATAATTAACCAGCAGCGAAGAGCAAAGCTACTACAGCCTTGATTTCTAGAAGAAAAGCTTAATAATAATTACAGGAAATCCAATCCCTTTTTCTTTCTTCTATCTCGTGATCCTGGTACAGCAACCATCAAGTTCTGCAACAACTACAACCAATAACTAAGGCAACTCTTTGCAAAGGATGCATTGTCAAGTTATACAACCAGTATTTAAACAACTAAGCTGTTTTAAAAAGCCAATAAGTGATACAACTAAGATACATACAGATATCTAAGCACAGAGCTACTTACAGCGAACAATTGCACAGCACAGTTCCTCTCAGAAATCTGTAATTCCAAGGAGTTTCAAAGGAATTACTGGTTTTGGCATGGGGATTTGTATGCATGTACTTATGTGTACATATATGTATATAGATATGCATAGGCATATATTTAATTTAGAAGAAAAATGGAAGGAAGGGGAGAGAGATGTCCTCACTGCCAATGCAAATTCTTTGAACACTTTTCCTAGTACAGGTATTTTAACCCAAAAGCAACAAATCTTTCACATCTTTTTGAAAACTGAAAAAGTAGAAGAGACATTTGTCTAAATACTCTGTTCTGAATAACAACTTCCACTTAATTTTCATAATAAAGTATGACACAATGATATTTTATTTAGAGGCCTGTATGTTCTATGCAGTATTAAAATAATGAAGCTCAATTTGGAGAGCTTAATCTAATTAACGATACAGAGAAAGGCCACAGAAATACAGAAGTGTTACTTCCTTTATTTGCTGTTCTGTACTTTCTTCCACTTTACACAATTTCATGTGCAAATGCCTCACTTTGGACCCCGCACTCCTCCATTACAACAGGACCTCTGATTTCTATTAGGGAAGAATAACAAAACATCTTATTTTGACAATGATCTTATTTTGTCATTGAAAACAGCTGGGGCATATTTTGACAGGGCTATTTTTCCCCAGTTGTTTTAAGAAACCAGACACAGGAGTTCTAAATAGTTCCTCTAATTAAATGAAACCATTCTCCCTCAAAAAGGTAGGTGTACAATAGAACAGAACACCCAACGGAGAAAGTAACGTTGGGATGCAAACAAGAGCACTGAGCTTTCCTTAAGGTGGGTGGAAGGGGGCGGGGAAGGGAGGTGTGTGTGGCAGGAACCAACCCCAAGATAAACATATTGCTGTATGTAACAGAACTAGTCATGGCTTAACCTCATTACACAGGTATGTGACAAACAGTAATTGAGATAAAGTGCAGTCTCCAGGTCTCTAAATGGTCTCTAGGGGTTCTCCAACGAACTTTTAGATGAAAAAACACTGTCCCAAGAGCTACATTCCCTCATAAAACTCACTACAGTGTCTCAGGACTGACAGTACTGAATGAAGAAGAAAATTCTGGTGTTAAATCTACAGCCTTATAATCCATAATATTTTCGTATTTAACACAACCTTCTTCCACTTATACTCACTACAAAATCAAACCACCAAGTGGAAAATACACTGCTTCCCTAAGCAGTATCTTGTCAAAAGCAATTCAGCGTGATCCAAGGGTAGCATCACATGAAATTTACATTTAAAGACGACCACAAGGATCAAAAAATAATTTAGGGACTAAAAAGATATACTTACATCTGGATATTCTTTTACAGGCACATATAGTTTCTCTTGTAACTGTACAATAGGTCCCACAGCATCTGGTAATTCTGCACTTCTCTTCTCCGTACTACCATTTAATGTGTCGTTATACATGTCTTTCCGTACTCTGCTAATTTCTGTGGGGGGAAAAACGTATATTAGGTATTAAATACAGTAACAGATTATAATCTAGCATGATAGTCTTCTCTTTCTAATCTTTCCCAAATCTTAATGCCATTTTCTTCCTCTCTTTATAACTATCATGGTAACGTGAAAGAAAAATCTACTCTGGTTTCACTTTTTTTTTTTGTTGTTTTAAACTGCAGCACCCATCTTCAAATGTTTTCTTCATGTGTGCAAGTTTATGGAATTCAGCTACTGAAGTAAAAGTTATGTGCAGCCCCTTAGAACACTTACAAGATTGCTCACATCATTAAAAAGTATATAGAAAGTTATTTTACATATTTTTAATAATAAAGCACTTCGAAAGCAAAACAAAACAAAACCTAACAAAACAAAACTACATCTATACACTACTGTTTGCTAGTTATGAAATTAACCATAGCATTTGGAAATGAAATGCTGTATCTTTCAGCAATGAGAAAACTGTCAACTCAAGGATGCAGTTACTGAGCACACAGTGTGAAAACAAACTAGTAAATATCGTTCTACTGACTACCCCCAGTGAGATAGCAAAAAAATTAAGACAAGTATGGTATCAGAGACCTGGGCAACCTCTATATACACACAGAAGTTCTACTACTTCATTGCAAAATAATGAAGAATTCCTCAACAGAACCAGGGAATTTACAAGTACTGATTTTACCGATTACATCTGTATTACCCACCCCTCGAAGTATTTACTTGCAAGATATAGTTGACTAGTTATGAACAGGGTGGTTAAAAATGGATCACTTCATTCAAATCCAAGCTAGTTTCACTAAACTGTAACCATCTGAGAAAGGACACAAAACTTTCTTTTAGTTAACTACAAAAGATATCATTTCTAAAACTGTTAAACTGGTATTTAAATTGCTGCTGTAAGAATAAAAAAAAAGTCATATTTCGTAACTTACAGAACTCCCAGTAGTATAAAATTTTCCCAATGAGTTTATTCCAATATCACTAAAGAATTATTTAAAATTAATTTATTATCAAATTCCAAACTGAAAATTAACATTTAAACTGGTATTGTCCCCAAAGCATGAAAACTTATGATAGCGTGGGCTATAAAGATGAAACAGGTACCAACAATTCCAGTCTTTTACTTAGAATTGCTACAACTGCTTTCAAAATCTTCAGAATTAAAATGAAACTGAAAACAGAAATTTTATTATTTCATCTGACCACAGGAAGCCACAGAAACAAGAAGTCACTTGAAACTCGATCAGCAGACAAGACATTAAGATAACCTCTGTTTCATAATCAACACTTGAAAAACCAGGGGTGAGAGGGAGAGCATCAGAATCAAGTCTCTGAAACGCAACAGACCTAACTTTGAATTAATTCAGGCTAACTCGGTTCAAACAAACTTACTGTGCATATTCAAGGACAAGTCATCTCTCCACTGGAAAGTGACATAATCATGTATACTATATAATAACTGAGTGGTTAACACCTGTTTAGAATGGAGAACACAAATTTCATCATCATATAATCACAGCTCAAGGAAAAAATCCACAGCTGCTTCTACACTGACAATTTTGGCAACAGGCATAAAACCCTCTGAACTAAAAGCAGTATTTATACTGGCTTCAGTATATAAAGAAATTCTTTAGCACATCTCTTTGAACAAATATTATTATCTTTTGGCAGACTTTGTTTCCTTTTCATTCTCTTCAGATTTTCCATTAACTTACACTACACTAAAACAAGCTAGACAGTCTGCCGAAGTACTGAAGCATAAGTAGCGACATGGTCATTTTTATTTGTATTTGGCAGCTACAGAGTAGTCGCACTGAAAATTTCATTTTAAATTGTATCTTTCATGTAGAATATAATCACTAACATTAGATATCCTAGTTTTCACAGGAGAGAAAGAACACTTATTTTAATCTTTCCCTCGCAAATGCTCGTACATCATATTCATGACACTCTAGAGCGAAACATTCAGAACACGCACAGATAGCATGATAAGCTGACTTGAGGACTACCACCGAATTCTGGCTTGTGTGAAACAAGTCATCTATCATGCTTTGAATGCTATATGGAACGAAGACACCTACCAACCCACAATTTTCTACTCCACTACAGGATCAGACACCTGAAATTTTGTTTTCTTTGCATATGTAGGTTCTTATCTTCTCACTTTACATTCAAGCCACTGGTAACACTGACAAACATCAGGACAGGGATAGTCAGCTACATCAACTCAGCATTACCACCAGCTCCCTGAGTGCTACTGTTTCTGTTGCCTCTTGGCATTTTATCTTCTCTCTTGCCTTAGACACTTTCTCCAAGACCTCAGAAGAAACACTCAGAAGCAGCAGGTGAAGTAAAAACCGTGTATTCCCAGGTTTTCTTTAACTACTGATGAGGTCTCCAAACTCCCTTTCTGTATAACACACTGTCTAGGAGCCTCTCTTTTCACTTCTCTTGTATTTGGCAGAACCGAAGGACTACTGTTTAAATTCTAAAATAAGTGGATCAAGTCTCCAGTTCACCCATTCTCTCTCACCTCTAACTATGGATAGCGCACAACCTATCTACCTTCCCAAATTGCTAAGTTAGCCCAGCCAACCACAAGCATGATCTGAAATACACAAATTTAAGTAATTTATCTCCTTAATATGCATCCTGGCATTTTCCAGATTCTGCTGAAACTTTTTATGCATTTTCAAGATACATTTCAAGATGCATTTTTCCTTTATGACCAACAGCAGTTTTCTCAGATACCTGCATCTTGTTTAATGATACCTCTTGTGTCTCAACAAGAGTACATACAGAAGTAATTAATTTTGGTAACAATTTATTTTTACTGTCTCCATTAAATCAAATTCAATTTCTAGCCTCTTGAGTATCTCGCAACTTTGCCACTCAATTTAAGCAGTTACATACATCTATAGAACTACTTGCTACTGCGTTTCCAACACCTCCATCAGGAATCTATGTGAAGTGCAGTAGAATTCCAGAAAGCCTCACCAGCATGTTAGAAAAGCTGAAAGCTCTACTCTCCTTTAACCTCGCCAGCCATTTTATTCCATTCTGAAATACTTAGAAATACTTAAAAATCTGAGGACAGGAGAGATACAAAAGTAGGGAGGTCACATCCTCAAAGCACACCTTTTTAATTTTTAACCATTAAACCCACACATCATTAAGAGGAACTCAAGTAAATGGCCTTTTATATGCATTTATTTCACATCATTCCTTACACACAAGGGAGCAGTTTTCTTGCCTTCCCTCCCATAAAGCTTCTTTGGCATGTCTCATGAAATCACACTTCCCAAGTTCATTTGCAAGGCTTTAGCTCCTCCACATTTACAGTTCTTTACAAATTCTTCCACCATGATATCTCACAGGAAGCCAACTGATTTAAAAATAAGGAAAATTCTACTTTCAGAGCAAACATCTAAGCACAATTCTAACTACTTTATCTCTGTCTTAACACCACAGTGGTAATTATGTTGCATAACGCTCTAGGGATTTAAAAGAGAATTAATAAGGAGAGATACTTAATTATAATAGTAGATATGGCTAAAAAAAGCATACAGCAGCTTCACCATACCTCTAAAACCTGTGAGCTCTGCCAAGGCAGTAATAGGGCTCCCTCTGAAAAGATCTAAGTACCCATCTCTACTATAAGTAGAAGCAGAAACTCTTATAAAGAGTTTAAAAATCCACATTATTCACCTTTAGCAATACTCTGGTTTGTATGTTTTAAGTAATACATTTAGCAGTAAATGACAAATTTGTCTTGCTCACAGCAGGGCAGTGAAGGAATAGGCTCAAAAAAAAAAAAGAAAAAAGACAAGCTGGTTTCAATATAATTATCTTGTTCCGCTTTAATAAAGCATGACATAGTCACCTATGGTGGCAATGACATGCATTCTGGTCCAGGAGAATGTTCTCCTTCCTCTGCCCCTGAAAACTATGCAAGTAATGTAATCTTTTGTTTCCTTCATCTACAGATACTATTTTTTAATCCCTCTAACACCTTTCTAAGATAGATCTGAAGCAGGGCACACTGTTTATACTGACTACATTTGCCTACAGAGATGTACTTTCTTGATTTCTTCCTGACACATAACGATAAAGTATTCTTCCCTCTTAAGCACATGAAAGACTGTTCAGATGAATGTCTGTCATCACATTAAAAACCACCAAGAAGTTAGTACTTTTCAGCTGTCAATTATCATTCTCTTAGAGGAAGTAAGACTCTGCACATGTGTTTAAGACTGTTGGATTGCAACATAAAATGGGTTTACATAAACCACTCACAGCAAGCATATTCAACCTAGGAAATCACTGAAAGGGTGCAAATTCTTCCTCTCCCATCACTTTCAGAGTTGCAAACCACCCTCATCCCCAATGCCCACTGCTTTACAGTTTCTTATCATGAATACTTCTTCTAAATTATAAAGCTTTATCTTTCAAAAGAAGAGCAGACTTGGACACCAGTTTTAAACCAGTATGTTCCTCATTGCAGTTTAAACCAGAACTAAGAATTTGAAGAACTGAAACAAATAATCCAATGTTAACAATTTGCTCCAGTTTAGCTACAACTATTTAAACAGAGCTAAACTGATGCCACTCTCAGTCTGTGCTCCTTTCCTAAGTCTAACAAGTTAGGCCATCAACGGACACAGAATTTAGTTCTTCAAACTGAAAAAAAGTAAGATGTGTTTATCTGCCACAGAAGAGCCACTTCTCTATCATGCTTGATTTTTACAATACACAGCAGATGCGGATGGAACAAACCAACAGCCACAATCAGCAAGAGATTTGGAATGAATCAAAACAGTAACCATCTTAACACCAGTCAGCATGCTTCCTTAAGGAAGCAAAGCCCCACACACTCAAAGATTCTCAATCACAGGCTAGTTTTGATATGAAAAAAAAAAACTATGAGCAAATTTTTTAAAGTTAAATTTTTAAGAGATAAAGTAAGAAAAACAGCTATGTTCATATCACTACAATTCTACACAGCAGTTGGATCTCAGTGGTGCATAGAATATTCAGTTTCAGTTTTCTACTTTCTCACAGGAATCAAGTTATACCCAAAACAACAATGACTTTTTTTTTTTTTTTTTTTTTTGTACAGAGAGAATAACTACATATTTTGACAGGCAGAGTTAATTCTTACAATAAATTTGTTTCTTATGGACTATGGCACTAAAAAGTGTAAACAGTGCCCTCAGTATTTCCATATTAACTTTTCTGTGAAAAGCGAAAAATTCTGATATCTATCAGAGATGACTTTAGTAAGTCCACTCATATTCATATTTAGTAAGTCCACTCATATTCATACCAGCACACATTAAGCTGAGGGGGCAGGTGGGGAAAACAACAGATTCCAGTCCCTTTTAATGTTTGGGGGTTTTTTTAAGTGTAAAATGCAACAAAATATGTGCAAAAAGTTAATATGTTTATAAAATATTTTTACTGCATGCAACTGCTGCTAGATCATTAATTTAGGAATTTAAGAGGCACTTTTAAGGAATACATTTTTTCCCATTCTTTTGCAATCAGATAGGTCCCCGAACTAGGAAATTAAGGTTACAAACATTCTAACATGCAGACATACAATTACTACTTTGGAGACTCGAATTCCACTGAATGTGGATCCAGGGTTTATCCAGGTAGACAATCCATTCTATGTCCCATTAAAGCATTACCCATCAATTAGACAATGGCAACTAGATACCAGTTCATCTTATATTATACAGTGTTTTCCTCAAACAGCATCCAATAATATTGTAAACAAAGCACCTGAAAAATGTAATCAAGAATGGAGAAAAAAAGCAGAAAAAGTATATAAATGTATTATTCTGCTCTTATTGAAAAATGTCTAAAAGACAGGTGGATTATAACATCTCTTGAAAGCATTCTGAAGGCTAATACAGTGTGCTCAAACTACAAGATGAGAAGTGTGCTGACACTCACCCCCTGCCCAAAAAGAACTTTGTTGACCCAACCTGTACCAAATTTGAATACAACCTTTATTATGAAAAGTTAAAACAAGAACCAAAACAATGTGACATCACCCTGTTTATGCACTATATTGATCAGCATTTTCTCTCAAAAGAAATGAAAAAGAATCCATACGTTCTGGACACCGCCACTGAGAATATGGAGTACAAGTCATGTAGCAGTGTCTCTGAAAAAAAAGTGTTTGCATTTCAAATTTCAATTCATCTTTTAATGCATTGGAAAAACCTCTAGTTTCTTCTCCTTTGTTCCTCTGAACCCAATCTATCAGTACACTTTCGATGATTAAACTGTCAGTCCAATGATAAGTGGGCAGCACTTTCAGCAATTTGTCAGCACTCTCAGTATCAAAATTCAGTCATTTCTTTTGCAACAGCAGCCCGCAAAACTCCTTCTGTTGTGGGCAGTTGTAAGGTTTGCATCAAACTGAGTTCAAAACCAAATACAGCACACTCATCTGTTCTCTTTGTGTAAATGTCAACACAAAGCTTTTAAGTGCTTTATTATTGGTGGAGCATTGCAACTCGTGTTTTCTACTCTAGCAGCTCTACTATGCTTACTTGGCAAAGAAATAGTTGGTTTTATTCATCACAATTCTAAGTCTTCAAAGTTAACACCACTGCTGTTTGCTACTAATGCTGATGCAGCAGAAATAACAACACTAGCAAAAAATCAAGTCATTGTTAATATTGTGCCACAAGGACCTGTACCACACATGCATCATCAGTGTACAGACTAAAATGTTGGCAAGCACTTATTCTACCCACCCCCTGCTATTAATCAGTGAAATGCCTGAGCATCAGGCAAACAAGATCCTTCTTTCAGAAACCAGAGTTTAAAAAAAAAAAAAATATAAAAATGAAAATCAGACAAAAATGATCCAGCATCAAAGCTGATAAAACAGTCCACTTCTAACAATTTTTCATACATCAGCAGTTTTGGTTTAGAGCATGACATTGTACTGACAAAATTAACTTGCAGATTTAAAACTGCCATGCATTTGTTTCAACTTACTAAAACTTGCATTTATGTAATTTAATACAGTGGTACGTCAGAACAGGCCTGATCAAAAGTCCATCAACCCTGCATTACCTCTGACAGTGGCAGTCTGCTTTCAGTTACGAAAAATAATATAAAGATTAAACAATCTCCTCATTTTTTTGGTAAACTCAAAAAGCTGTACATTTGAGATTAAGTCCTGTATCTCCTCATATCCCAGTACTATGCTCCAAAACACCTAAGAAATTTAAAAATCTTTACCTTAAAAAACAGTTTAGTAGCTCCTAAGAGGACAGCTGAACAAGCCTTTCAACAGTCTACTTGGTACCTTCAGCTAACATCATCTAGCAACTGATATGCTGTCCTTGTAAAACCAAAAACTTCTTAAGGTAATTAGCCAACAAAGAGAACACAGTACAATCAATCTAAACTTTTAAAGAGTTAAAGAAAACTGTTTTAAAAGTCAACATTAAAAAAAAAAAATCAGGAAAATTAATCCAGAATAATCATTTAAGTCTCAGCATTAGATAAAGGATACACAGTAACTCAGTTAAAGTAAATGAGCATAAACTGTTCTACTTAATACAAAGTTTCCTTATAACATGGGCTAGAATAACAGTGTCAAACTCTTCAAAGCATTTTCCACTAGTAAAGTACATCAGCACAGCACAATCTGTTGAACAGATTTGGTGGCTCAGATTCATATGAAGCTTAATTATTACACTTTCAAAAATCTTCTACTCCAGCTTTCTTTAGCAGCAAGTTGCCCCCAAATACTTTGTTACAAGTAGCACAGTTATTTTTGTTTGTTTTTTCAATACCCAGTAGCATGAATCAAACATTTGGCCTAAATGACTTCATACTTTGATGCAGGAGAATCAGCAGCAACAAAATTCTGTATGAACTACTAATCAGAATCAGACAGATGAAAACGGGGCCCTCAATTCTATGAGATTTAAATGACATGACTTGTTGCTATTTAAAAACATCAGCTTAATATCAGCTCAGACAGAACTTCCACGGTTTTAGTTCCTCAGGTGCATATTTTTTGAACAAAAATCTTTTACCTCAGTTTACTGCCCATTTTTTAAATTGCTTTTTGTGAACAATGCAGACTAACAGGTCTGCAATTGACAGTCTTTACCCAGACACTCTTCCACACTCCTTACGTTTAAAACCATCCATTCACGAGTCAATTGCTGTCCAATTTCTACAGGTATCTTCAGCATATGAAATAAATTGTATTTATATTGAACAACTATGAAATCATTTAATGGAAAGCTCTCCAGTTAAAGCCAGAAGGACATTCTCTCAGAAAGTACAGTGAGCACTTCAGAAAACAACAGCCTAACTCATAACAGAATCCCCTCAGCATCAGCACCCTATGCTATCCTGCCAGTACGTGCAAGGAATGCCTAAAAGTAAAAGGCAAGATGCTATTTTATGACATTTTAAACAAATTTAAACAAATTCCTGGTTGAGACCCTCCAAAATAATCAGTTTTGAAGTTCAGTGAAGAATTAATTCTCATGGAGTTATCCATATTTCATGTTTGTTTGTCCTTGAAACTGAGAGAAAAATCAGATAGTGAAAACTACTAAAAAAAAACCTTCTTGAAAGAACTAAATAACCACACCATTCTATTCTTTCCTGTTTTCCAAGGGTGCATCTTAATGAATTACTGAAAGTAAAATCTCACTCTGAATTGTTAATGCTGCAACCTTGGAAAAGTAATGACCTCATAATTTACAACGAATCCATAAAGCACATGCAGGTGTCTTCTCAACCTTTTGGAAACCATCCACAAACATCCTCCACAGTTAGCAATTACTAGAAGACATTCCATTGGTTAATGCTCTCTTGATCTTTTGTATAAAAGGAGTGAGGGCATTTTTTTTTTTACTTCCATGATCGCCCAAAAATAAACTATTCACTAACACAGCAATGTTCTGGAGGAGTTCTCCCTGTTTTACCGATTGTTTTAACACCAAAGTAAATTTTGCACATCTTCCAAATACAAAGGCATTCCGAGGGAACACAAAACTTTGTGGCTAATATAAAGTATTTCAAGAATTGTTGGTAAGTGAAGATGCATATCTGTATGTCCTATCAGTTTTTCACATAGCTTTGTATCAGTCTTTTCCTTGTCCTAAAACTAAATCCTTTAGAGTATATGCATACAGTGATCACCTGATATATTAAAAAAAGCTAGAAATCTGGACCATACATACATAGTCAGTGAGTTAAAGCAAGGGAAAAAATTAATCAGCCTTAGCTGATTACTCATGAAGAACTAACATTATATATTCTTTATTAAAAAACATACACTATACCACTATTGAGATGCTGAGGAAGATTAATTATAATCATAAAAACCTGGACTTTGGCACTAAGTTTTTGTACCTGTGACACCTAAAATCTGTGATCATTAGTTATCAACCAAGCAATTTATCTAATACTGCAAGATATGAAACACCCAAAACTGATAAAGCAAACATCTAATCATAAGCAAATTACTTGAAGTGAACACCTCCAATTATAACCTGCTAGCATATCAAAACAAAGCTATTCCAGTATTTGTAAAAGCAATGTCTCTACATATACAAAGTACTATTCCATAAGAGGCTGACCTGAGGTTTTCTTCACTTCAACTGGGACCTAATCCATTTGAATAGGACCAACTAGTTCCCTTCATTCCCATTCCCAATTTTATTTTTTTTAAAATTGACCGTGTACAACAGTAACACGATCCCACTTTCAAACACACCGCTCCTTATCACCTGGTACTGTTTACATGCTGCCCTGCCCTGGCTCTGTCAGCATTTTATTCACTGCACTGTAAGATAAAGTAACATTTTTCTGGTTGACAATTACCGGCACCAACAAGCTAGTAATCTACCACATTATATACATCAACTATTGCTCTGCTGTGACTTTCAATACATTATCAAGATGCAGTGTGCAACTTCAAACTAACTAGAGACTTCCCAGAGGCATGCAGTACATAAACAAAATTTCTACTTAATCACAATCGCTACTTAACCAAATACATGAGCAACACCGTAACTTATAAAGTTTGGTAACACAGCTGGCCAAACTACAGCCCCAAATTAAGTATTACTCATCTGTGTTAAAAGATTATACATGTCCAACATATCTTTTAGCTTATATTTATTAAGTTACAAAGCTTAAGTAGCACAGAAATCAATTTTTAATATAGCAGTAGTCAAGTACTCCTGCATGTGATAAACAGATTTATCCATTACATAGTTGATGAACCAACATACAAAGTTTGTTTATATTTGGCTTTAGTCAGCAGAGAAGACTTCAAAGGTGATGGCCATCAAATCAAGTTCTAAACCTTGAACAAACATAAGTACAACAAATCTCATTTAAGCTTAGATTTCAAAACAGGTGACTTTGATAAAGTAATGGAACCTGTTTGCAAAATCATCTGAACAGAAGAGGTCAAAGATGAGTGCTAGAAAAACTGGAAGCTCTCGAGTTGCAAGTAAATAACCATACATGTACTCATGCAGGAAAAGGCTCCAAAATTTAGTTCAAGAATAAATATCCCAGCCAGACACATTAGTCCATCTGTATTACTATGTCAAATTTCAGAAATTAAGAACTTAAATATGCATGGATGTCTGTAAAGCATACTACAAGTTTACCAATTGTGCTAGGCTAACATAGTAACTATGGGACTGTTAAAGAAAACAGAGCAGTGCTGAGTTTCCCATGCAACATCGCACGGAATTTAACTAAATAAATGGTAATTCTTAGAAAAGGTCTTCAAGGTATAAGCTAAAACAAAGCGACAACAGCTGTGCTAAAAGTAGAACTAATTTAAAGGAGGTTGACCAAAGGTAATGGAAAACCTCATAAAGAGTGAATTGAATAATCTCTAAAAATGAATTAGTGAAAGTAGAATCTCACTCTGAATTGTTAATGCTGCAAAACTAGGAGGTTGCCCGCCACCCCACCCCCCAATGAAGAATGTTCTGGTTGACATTGACAGGTCGCAAAATCCGTTATCAGTCTACACACTGACCAGGAGGGACCAAGCAGTGACAAGGGTGAAGAGCAAATACCTTAATTGATGTAGTTCTGTATGGTATTTTCAACAAAGAATGGAAGGGAAACATCTGCTGTTAAACTTGCCACAAATAAGTGTAAGAGTAAAAAAAAACTTTACGAATTTGAGACATACGATATTGGAAGAACCCAACACACCAAATTATGGTTTTAGTGGGCAAAAATTATTAAATCCTAACATGATCTGTTCTCAGATAAGATAAATGATGCATAGCTTGGGATAGGAACTCCTTACAAGACTGTCTTTAAGTTACAATGAATTAAATAGGTCACACACCACGAAGAAAATAATTCTGTATGCAAATGGTTTATCAAACTGTTGTATGACCCACACTTAATCATATGCACAGTAAGATTAAGTTTTTTATTTCAAGCAGCAGCATTAAAAAGAATTAATTAAGAACACAACATGTACTAATAAGTACAGTTTTACCTTACTGTAAATTGCAATCTATAAGCACAAACAATGACAGAAATTTCTGCATGAGAAATACAAGGAAAAATTCTAGTAACATCATTAAATACTTTAACCAAGGTATTGAAAGTATATAAAAAAGCTTGCATTTATGCTAAGTAGTACATGCAGAAGAAAAAGCACTACTTAAAAATTGTCATTGAGTTCCTCTATTACAACTGTTAACTTCAATTTCACGTTGAAGTGATTAAGATAACCAGTCAGCTTTGAAAAGCTGCTCGTTTTTCATCAACCTAGAGGGGAAAGAAAGAAAAAAAAAAGTGTGCTTGAATTCACTGCAAATGCATACAACTGAATAATCTTCTAAAAGATAAATATACCTATGTAAACATGTTCTCCAGGGAACTGAAACCTGGCAACTATCAAACTAAATCTTACATGACTGAGGCCTAACTTCAAGGTTAAAAAAATAGGCTGTTTGGATTGTCATTTTTACTAAACCTGAGTATTTTTCCAGACTTGAACATAAGTTAAACTGAAGAGACATATTAGTATACTAATCTTAGTGTTATCCATCCTTTTGTAGCATGCATTAGTTCAGCCATCTGACTCAACACATTACCAGCAAGGCAGGAAATCAGCAAGGCAACTAACTTTTTCTAAACATGCACAGACAGCAAAACTTTAATGATGAGAATCAACTACCACTAAAGCATCATCCTCTGATTAAGAAACAAGGACAATGCTACTTATGTTTCTTTTACTGCAATAAAAGGTACTAGCTGTTATTTACCCTATTTACTGTTATTCCACAGTGAACCAAATGTTCAATCTAATTTGCAGTTAGATATGATAAAACATACTTAGCCCACAAGAAAAAGAACTCTTCAGCTACAGAAAACCTCCATTAAGACTATTTTTTACTATGACAAGTCCAATTGACTATCAGAGATATAGGTAGATTTGTCATCTTTTTGCTCCTTTACATGATAAACAAAGTCACTTCCCAAACTTTCCAAAAATTAGTGTTATCTGCTCTATTAGGTGGATTCTGATTTTGATAAACACAGAACCACACTCACTGCCGTCAAGCGTAACAGAGCTCTCACTAGGAATGAGACTACAGGTGGCCTGCCTACTCTGTTAGTAGTAAACACTTGGTTAGCGATACTGCTCTTACCTCTGTAAGTAACAGGAACAGATTATGCTGGACCTTCCAATCACCCTTCTTATCCACCTTATACACAATACTTGATTGGCATGTGACATCAGGCCCCCACTGGGCAGACCTGCCCTGACAGGTGAGGAAGCCATAGCCAAAACTGTCCTCAGACTATTTCAGTCAGTGCAAGTCAAAACTACCTTGAACTTATCTTCTGTAAAGGTACGTCACTTTACAGGTACATCAAAAGTAACTGACATGTTTTGCCACAAGATTCCAAGTGGCATGATTATGTAGGCTGTCACAACAGCAATCAACAAACACCTAAGCAACCAAATCCACAGCCTTTTCTCACAATACATCAGTTGTCCTCTCTTCAGGAATGTGAAGAGGTTAGTAATTCTTGATAAACTATAACCAACTTTTTTAGAGCTGCACAATGTAACTATCCTGGGAGCTATGACACTATTCTCACGTACCCTTGATCTCAAAATACACAGCAAAAATGCCATTATTAATAGAAATCATTCTTCAGATTTCTAATCCACAATTATTATTACTAATCAGTAACAATAATTATTACTATTACCAGGTATTTAGGCCCTGCCTTCAGAGAAAGCATCAATAACGTATCACCTTCAAGAGTAAACACAATGCTTCTTCCCACGTAAATAAATATACACTGTCTTGGACTACACCTTACTACATCACTATTTTAATATTCTCCTGCTCAACAACAAGAGGCATTTTCTAGAAAATCTGAAGGAATCACACTTTTTTGGGAAGTAGATCTTTATGAACAATCTCATGAAATGCCATAAAGAAATGCTTGCAAATGTGACTTTTTCCCCCTAAGATAATCAAGACAATCCTAGAATCCGTATCACAAACTTGAGTATTTATTAAAACACTCACTGCATACGTTTAACTTTTAAGTTGAAAACTGAATATATCCACAGCATCATTTGGTGTACTTTACCAAAAAAGGAAACATGACTTCACAATGCACCTGAAGGTAAAAGTCTGTTCAATAAGCATTCAGACCCTTTCTGAAATACATCTTCTCTACGTAGAAGAAAAACATTTTTTTTGTTTGGTAAATTTGCAAGAATTAAAAAAAAATAATAATCAGATAGTGACTTTATGGGCAGGCTAAGAAATGAGGTGTTCTCTTTCACTGCAGTATCTGGTACTGAACACTATCACGCTGAAAAGAAATATATTGTTAATATGATACCAGTAATACCAGTATTTTTAGTGCGTAAATTGAAATCCAATTTCAGTCATCCAGAATATGGGTGTGTTTCAGAAGAGGAATGAATTATGTCATGTAAAGCTGCAAATACGACCTGTGTGTTGCATACTTTGAAACAGCAAAATCCAGCACAATAGGCATACACAGCATAATAAAACCACAAATGTGTTAAGTAATGTATTTCAGATAATTGACAAGTTTTCAGGTAATTATTAGTATTATTCATGAAGCAAAAGTATGATCATATTTTCCTCCTCCTTGTTTCTTTAATAAGCTCATCACTACTCTAAAGTCACCTGTGACAGTCACTCAAATCCAGTAGCAAGATGGTAGGATACTGTGCCTTTCACAGAGACAGGTCTGGTTCTTAATCCTTCAAAAAAAAAAAAAAAAAAAATTTAAAAAATCTGAGAACTGCTGCTTGAGGTCACCCAGTATCAGAAACAATCACTTCCTGTGAGAAAACAAGCATGCCTGCCAAGTCCTCATCCGCGTGCACCTTATGGATCAGTTTTACTGCCACAAAACAACTGCATGCGTCTCTGGCAACTTGCTAAATTCAACCAGTCAGCTAAGCTGGCATTTTACATTCAAAGACCTCTGCCACATGAAATAACGTATTAACTGACAGCAGAAGATACTGTCCAGCAGCAGAGGAGGAACGAGACAATTTGCCTTCGGGTTTCACAGATATTTCCTGACAGCAAAGACATGGCAGGAATCCCAAACTTTGGGTTTACTCCAGGATCTGGAAAGCAGTTTCCTCTAGTAGACATATGGTTTTGCTCATTTTCCTCATCCCAAACCCTCTCCTACTCCCAAATTGTTTCTTCTCCATACTCTAGTCCCATTATTTACCTATGGAAGATATGATGATTCTTCATTGTTTCAGTTCTTCAGTCAGTTCTAGTTCCTACCCAACATTCCCTTACAGTTCCAAACAGTCCACAAACTATGAAGGATGGCTACATCACCAGACTCTTTTGTCCAAACACAGCATCTTCCTGTGTGTTTTTTTTTTTTAAATAATTAAGAAATTGCTTCTTAGAAGCTGAAATTCCAGAAGAAAGCAAAGCAATTGCTCACAACACAGGGAAGTGAGTCTGTTTTCTCAAGTCCATTTTCCCAGATCCACAGAAACTGACAGCTGCAATTACATGGCCTTCCCAGGCTGGAGTAAAGCATGCCTATCCACAACAAGATAGCTCAGTAAGAGAAAGTGGGTGGAGGTGCAGCACATACTCAGCAGGATAATCTTTTTGGACGTTTAAGTGCTCAAATCCAAACATGCGATCTGTCTCACTTGAATCTAGGCGGACTGCTAGACAAAGTGGTAACTCATTTTAGCAACC